>NW_027228673.1:0-75763 GCF_037783145.1 Equus przewalskii | reverse complement strand
ACTTTGCGGACACCTTGGAAACACCTGTCGGGCCGGCCGGAACCACCTATCAGACGTGCCAGAACCATGTGCCTGAGATGCCGGAACCACACCCCGAACAGACCGAAACCACCTGCCAGACCCGCCTGAACCACCTGCCGAGCACCCCGGAACCACCTACTCGACTCGCCGGAACCACCTACCTGACAGGCTAAAATCACCTGCCGGGTATGCCACAACCACTTGGTGGACACTCCGGAATCATCTGCCGGACATGCCAGAACCAGCTCTCAGACACACCAGAACCATGTGCCAGACAGGCTGGAAGCACCTGCTGATCATGCCTGAGCCAAATGCTCGACTTGCAAGAAACACCTCCCAGACACGCCAAAATCACCTGCCGGGTACGCCAGAACCACGTGATGGACACTCAGGAATCACCTGTCGGGCATGCCGGAACCAACCCTCTGACGTGCCAGAACCTCGTGCCGGACACGCCAGAACCACCTGCCGGACAGACCTGAAACACCTGCTCGACACGCCGGAACCACCGGCTCGACTCGCCGGAAACACCGCCGGACATGCAAAATGACCTGCCGGCTACGCCAGAACCACTTGGCGAACACTCCGGAATCACCTGTCGGGCATGCCGGAACCACCTCTCAGACATGCCAGAACCATGTTCCGGACACGCCGGTAACACCTGCCGAGTATGCCGGAACCACCTGATCCACTCCCCAGAACCACCTGCTGGACACGCCAGAATCACCTGCCGGCTACGCCAGAACCACTCGGCAGACACTCCGGAACCACCTGCCGGGCATTCCGGAACCACCTCTCTGAGGTGCCAGAGCGACATGCCGGACACTCCGGAATCACCTGCCGGGCATGCCAGAACCATCTCTCAGACGTGCCAGAACCATGTTCCGGACTCTCCGGTACCACCTGCCGAGCTTCCCGGAACCACCTGCTGGACACGCCAAAATCACCTGCCGGCTACGCCAGAACCACTCGGCAGACACTCCGGAATCACCTGCCGGGCTGGCTGGAACCACCTGCCGTTCACGCAAACATCACCTTTCAGCTACGCCGGAACCACTTGGCGGACACTCCGGAAACACCTGTAGGGCCGGCCGGAACCACCTCTCAGACGTGCCAGAACCATGTGCCTGAGATGCCGGAACCACTCCCCGAACAGACCGAAACCACCTGCTAGACCCGCCTGAACCCCCTGGCGAACACGCCTGATCCACCTGCTCACCTACCGGAACCACCTTCCTTACACGCCAAAATCACCTGCCAGGTATACCAGAACCACTTGGTGGACACTCCGGAATCATCTGCCGGACATGCCAGAACCAGCTCTCAGACACACCAGAACCACGTGCCAGAGACGCCGGAAGAACCAGCTGAGCATGCCTGAGCCACCTGCTCGACTCGCAAGAAACACCTGTCGTACATGCCAAAATCACCTGCTGGGTACGCCAGAAACACTTGGCCTACACTCCGGAATCACTTGTCGGGCGTGCCGGAACCACCTCTCAGACTTGCCAGAACCATGTTCTGGACACGCCGGTACCACCTGCCGAGTATGCCGGAACCAGCTGATGCACTCCCCAGAACCACCTAGTGGAGACGCCAAAATCAACTGCCGGCTATGCCGGAACCACCGGCTCGACTCACCGGAACAACTGCCGGACATGCAAAATGACCTGCCGGCTATGCCAGAACCACTTGGCGAACACTCCGGAATCACCTGTCGGGCATGCCGGAACCACCTCTCAGACTTGCCAGAACCACATGCCGGACACTCCGGAATCACCTGCCGGGCATGCTGGAACCACGTGCTGGACATGCCGGAACCACCTGCCGGACATGCCGGAACCACCTGCCGGACATTTGGGAACCACCGGCTCGACTCGCCGGAACCATTGCCGGACATGCAAAATCACCTGCCGGCTACGCCAGAACCACTTGGCGAACACTCCGGTATCACCTGCCGGGCATGCCAGAACCACCTCTCAGAGGTGCCAGAACCACATGCCGGAAACTCCGGAATCACCTCCCAGGCATGTCGGAACCACCTCTCAGACGTGCCAGAACCATGTGCCTGAGATGCCGGAACCACTCCCCGAACAGACCGAAACCACCTGCCAGACCCGCCTGATCCCCCTGGCGAGCACGCCTGATCCACCTGCTCAACTAGCCGGAACCACCTTCCTGACACGCCAAAATCACCTGCCAGGTATACCAGAACCACTTGGTGGACACTCCGGAATCATCTGCCGGGCATGCAGGAACCACCTGCTGGACATGCTAAATGACCTGCCGGCTACGCCAGAACCACTTGGCGAACAGTCCGGAATCACCTGTCGGACATGCCGGAACCGCCTCTCAGACTTGCCAGAACCATGTTCCGGACACGCCGGTACCACCTGCCGAGTATGCCGGAACCACATGATCCACACCCCAGAACCAACTGCTGGACACGCCAGAATCACCTGCCGACTACGCAAGAACCACTCGGCAGACACTCCGGAACCACCTGCCGGGCATGCCGGAACCACCTCTCAGAGGTGCCAGAACCACATGCCAGACACTCCGGAATCACCTGCCGGGCATGCCGGAACCACCTCTCAGAGGTGCCAGAACCACATGCCGGACAGTCCAGAATCACCTGACTGGCATGCCGGAACCATCTCTCAGACTTGCCAGAACCATGTTCCGGACACGCTGGTACCACCTGCCGAGCTCGCCGGAACCACCTGCTGGACACGCCAAAATCACCTGCCGGCTACGCCACAACCATTTGGTGAACTCTTCGGAATCACCTGCCGGGCTTGCTGGAACCACCTGCCGGTCACGCCAACATCACCTGCCAGCTACGCCAGAACCACTTGGCGGACACCATGGAAACACCTGTCGGGATGGCCGGAACCACCTCTCTGACTTGACAGATCAATGAGCCTGAGATGCCGGAACCACTCCCCGAAGAGACCGAAACCATCTGCCAGACCCGGCTGAACCCACTGGCGAGCATGCCTGATCCACCTGACCAACTAGCCGGAACCAACTTCCTGACACGCCAAAATCACCTGCTGGGTATGCCAGAACCACTTGGCGGACACTCCGGAATCATCTGCCGGACATGCCGGAACCAGCTCTCAGACACACCAGAACCAAGTGCCGGAGACGCTGGAAGCACCTGCCGAGCATGCCAGAGCCACCTGCTCGACTCGCCAGAAACACCTGCCGGACACGCCAAAATCACCTGCCGGGTATGCAAGAACCACCTGGCGGACGCTACGGAATCAACTGCCGCGCATGCCGGAACCACCTCTCAGACGTGCCGGAAGCACGTGCCAGACACGCCGGAAACACCTACCCGACAGACCGGAACCACCTGCCAAGAACGCCATAGCCACCTGTTCGACTCGCTGGAACCACCTGCCGGACAGGCCAATATCAACTGCTGGCTATGCCAGAACCACCTGGGGGACAGTCCGGGATCACCTGCCAGCCATGGCGGAACCACCTCTCAGATGTACCAGAATCACCTGCCGGAGAAGCTGGAAACACGTCCTGGACAGACTGGAACCACGTGACGGCCATGCCTGAACCACCTGCCGAGCACGGCGGAACCACCTGCCGGACACGCCAAAATCACCTGCGGGCTACGCCAGAACCACTTGGACGACTCTCCGAAATGACCTGCCGGGCATGTTGGAACCACCTCTCAGACGTGCCAGAAGCACGTGGCGGACAGTCCGGAATCACCTGTTGGGCATACGCAACCACCTCTGACACGTACCAGAACCACGTGCCGTGCACGCCGGAACCACCTACCGGACAGACCGGAATCAACTTTTGGGCATGCCGGAACCACCAGTCAGATGTGCCAGAAACACGTGCCGGAGACGCCGGAAGCACCTGCCGAGCACGTCGCAACCACCTGCTCAACTCGCCTGAACCACCTGCCGGACACGCCAAAATCACCTGCCCGCTACACCAGCACCACTTCGGGGACAAGCCGGAATCACGTGAGGGGCATGCCGGCACAGCCTCTCAGACTGAACCTCGTGCCGGACACCACAGAACCACCTGCCGGACAGACCGGAACCACCTGCCAAGAACGCCATAGCCACCTGTTCGACTCGCTGGAACCACCTGCCGGACAGGCCAATATCAACTGCTGGCTATGCCAGAACCACCTAGGGGACAGTCCGGGATCACCTGCCAGCCATGGCGGAACCACCTCTCAGATGTACCAGAACCACCTGCCGGAGAAGCTGGAAACACGTCCTGGACAGACTGGAACCACGTGACGGCCATGCCTGAACCACCTGCCGAGCACGGCGGAACCACCTGCCAGACACGCCAAAATCACCTGCGGGCTACGCCAGAACCACTTGGACGACTCTCCGAAATGACCTGCCGGGCATGTTGGAACCACCTCTCAGACGTGCCAGAAGCACGTGGCGGACAGTCCGGAATCACCTGTTGGTCATACGCAACCCCATTGAGACGTACCAGAACCACGTGCCGTGCACGCCGGAACCACCTACCGGACAGACCGCAATCAACTTTTGGGCATGCCGGAACCACCAGTCAGATGTGCCAGAAACACGTGCCGGAGACGCCGGAACCACCTGCTCGACTCGCCAGAACCACCTGCCGGACACTCCAAAATCACCTGCCGGCCAAGCCACAACCAGTTGGGGAACACTTCGGAATCACCTGCCGGGCTTGCTGGAACCACCTGCCGGTCATGCCAAAATCACCTGCCAACTACGCCAGTACCACTTGGCGGACACTGTGGAAACACCTGTCGGGCCGGCCGGAACCACATCTCAGACGTGCCAGAACCATGTGCATGAGATGCTGGAACCACACCCCGAATAGAAGGAAAACACCTGCCAGACCCGTCTGAACAACCTGCCGAGCACGCCGGAGCCACCTGCTCGACTCGCCGGAACCACCTACCTGACATGCCAAAATCGCCAGCCGGGTATGCCAGAACCACTTGGCGGACACTCCGGAATAATCTGCCGGACATGCCGGAACCAGCTCTCAGACACACGAGAACCACGTGCCGGAGACGCCGGAAGCACCTGCCGAGCATGCCGGAGCCACCTGCTCAACTCGCCAGAAACACCTGCCGGACACGCCAAAATCACCTGCCGGGAACGCCAGAACCACCTGGCGGACACTCCGAAATCACCTGTCGCGCATGCCGGAACCACCTCTCACACGTGCCGGAAGCACGTGCCGGACACGCCGGAATCACCTACCGGACAGACCGGAACCACCTGCCGAGCACGCCGGAGCCACCTGTTTGACTCGCTGGAACCACCTGACGGACAGGCCAATATCAACTGCTGGCTATGCCAGAACCACCTGGGGGACGGTCCGGAATCACCTGCCAGCCATGGCGGAACCACCTCTCAGACGTACCAGAACCACCTGCCGGAGAAGCTGGAAACACGTCCTGGACAGTCTGGAACCACCTGCCGGCCAAGCCTGAACCACCTGCCAAGCACAACGGAACAACCTGCCAGACACGCCAAAATCACCTTCGTGTTATGCCAGAACCACTTGGACGACTCTCTGGGATGACCTGCCGGGCATGCCGGAACCACCTCTCAGACGTGCCAGAACCATGTGGCGGACAGTCCGGAATCACCTGTTGGGCGTGCGCAACCACCTCTGAGACGTACCAGAACCACATGCCGTGCAGGCAGGAACCACCTACCGGACAGACCGGAATCACCTTTCGGGCATGCCGGAACCACCTGTCAGATGTGCCAGAAACACGTGCCGGAGACGCCGGAAGCACCTGCCAAGCACGTCGCAACCACCTGCTCAACTCGCCTGAACCACCTGCCGGACACGCCAAAATCACCTGCCCGCTACACCAGCACCACTTCGGGGACAAGCCGGAATCACGTGAGGGGCATGCCGGCACAGCCTCTCAGACTGAACCTCGTGCCGGACACCACAGAACCACCTGCCGGACAGACCGGAACCACCTGCCGGACACGCCGGAACCGCCGGCTCGACCCGCCGGAACGACCGCTGGACATGCAAAATCACCTGCCGGCTACGCCGGAAACACTTGGCGACCACTCCGGAATCACCTGCCGGGCATGCCGGAACCATCTCTCAGATATGCCAGAACCGCGTGCCAATGACCCCGGAAGCACCTGCCGAGCACGCCGGAACCACCTGCTCGACTCGCCAAAACCACCTGCCGGACACGCCAAAATCACCTGCCGGCTACGCCACAACCAGTTGGGGAACACTTCGGAATCACCTGCCGGGCTTGCTGGAACCACCTGCTGGTCATGCCAAAATCACCTGCCAACTACGCCAGTACCACTTGGCGGACACTGTGGAAACACCTGTCGGGCCGGCCGGAACCACATCTCAGACGTGCCAGAACCATGAGCCTGAGATGCCGGAACCACTCCCAGAACAGACTGAAACCACCTGCCAGACCCGCCTGAACGCCCTGGCGAGCACGCCTGATCCACCTGCTCAACTAGCCGGAACCACCTTCCTGACACGCCAAAATCACCTGCCACGTATACCAGAACCACTTGGTGGACACTCCGGAATCATCTGCCGGACATGCCAGAACGAGCTCTCAGACACACCAGAACCACGTGCCAGAGTCTCCGGAAGCACCAGCTGAGCATGCCTGAGCCACCTGCTGGACTCGCAAGAAACACCTGTCGGACATGCCAAAATCACCTGCCGGGTACGCCAGAAACACTTGGCAGACGCTCCGGAATCACCTGTCGGGCGTGCCGGAACCACCTCTCAGACTTGCCAGAACCATGTTCTGGACACGCCGGTAGCACCTGCCGAGTATGCCGGAACCAGCTGATCCACTCCCCAGAACCACCTAGTGGACACGCCAAAATCCACTGCCGGCTACGCCGGAACCACCGGCTCGACTCGCCGGAACCACCGCCGGACATGCAAAATGTTCTGCCGGCTACGCCAGAACCACTTGGCGAACACTCCGGAATCACCTGCCGGGCATCCCGGAATCACCTGCCGGACATGCCGGAACCACCGGCTCGACTCGCCGGAACCATTGCCGGACATGCAAAATCACCTGCCGGCTACGCCAGAACCACTTGGCGAACACTCCAGAATCACCTGCCGGGCATGGCGGAACCACCTCTCAGACATGCCGGAACCACATGCCAATGACACCGGAAGCACCTGCCGAGCACGCCAGATCCACCTGCTCGACTCGCCAAAACCACCTGCTGGACACGCCAAAATCACCTTCTGGCTATTCCACAGCCATTTGGTGAACACTTCGGAATCACCTGCCGGGCTGGCTGGAACCACCTGCCGGTCACGCCAACATCACCTGCCAGCTATGCCAGAACCACTTTGCGGACACCTTGGAAACACCTGTCGGGCCGGCCGGAACCACCTATCAGACGTGCCAGAACCATGTGCCTGAGATGCCGGAACCACACCCCGAACAGACCGAAACCACCTGCCAGACCCGCCTGAACCACCTGCCGAGCACCCCGGAACCACCTACTCGACTCGCCGGAACCACCTACCTGACAGGCTAAAATCACCTGCCGGGTATGCCACAACCACTTGGTGGACACTCCGGAATCATCTGCCGGACATGCCAGAACCAGCTCTCAGACACACCAGAACCATGTGCCAGACAGGCTGGAAGCACCTGCTGATCATGCCTGAGCCAAATGCTCGACTTGCAAGAAACACCTCCCAGACACGCCAAAATCACCTGCCGGGTACGCCAGAACCACGTGATGGACACTCAGGAATCACCTGTCGGGCATGCCGGAACCAACCCTCTGACGTGCCAGAACCTCGTGCCGGACACGCCAGAACCACCTGCCGGACAGACCTGAAACACCTGCTCGACACGCCGGAACCACCGGCTCGACTCGCCGGAAACACCGCCGGACATGCAAAATGACCTGCCGGCTACGCCAGAACCACTTGGCGAACACTCCGGAATCACCTGTCGGGCATGCCGGAACCACCTCTCAGACATGCCAGAACCATGTTCCGGACACGCCGGTAACACCTGCCGAGTATGCCGGAACCACCTGATCCACTCCCCAGAACCACCTGCTGGACACGCCAGAATCACCTGCCGGCTACGCCAGAACCACTCGGCAGACACTCCGGAACCACCTGCCGGGCATTCCGGAACCACCTCTCTGAGGTGCCAGAGCGACATGCCGGACACTCCGGAATCACCTGCCGGGCATGCCAGAACCATCTCTCAGACGTGCCAGAACCATGTTCCGGACTCTCCGGTACCACCTGCCGAGCTTCCCGGAACCACCTGCTGGACACGCCAAAATCACCTGCCGGCTACGCCAGAACCACTCGGCAGACACTCCGGAATCACCTGCCGGGCTGGCTGGAACCACCTGCCGTTCACGCAAACATCACCTTTCAGCTACGCCGGAACCACTTGGCGGACACTCCGGAAACACCTGTAGGGCCGGCCGGAACCACCTCTCAGACGTGCCAGAACCATGTGCCTGAGATGCCGGAACCACTCCCCGAACAGACCGAAACCACCTGCTAGACCCGCCTGAACCCCCTGGCGAACACGCCTGATCCACCTGCTCACCTACCGGAACCACCTTCCTTACACGCCAAAATCACCTGCCAGGTATACCAGAACCACTTGGTGGACACTCCGGAATCATCTGCCGGACATGCCAGAACCAGCTCTCAGACACACCAGAACCACGTGCCAGAGACGCCGGAAGAACCAGCTGAGCATGCCTGAGCCACCTGCTCGACTCGCAAGAAACACCTGTCGTACATGCCAAAATCACCTGCTGGGTACGCCAGAAACACTTGGCCTACACTCCGGAATCACTTGTCGGGCGTGCCGGAACCACCTCTCAGACTTGCCAGAACCATGTTCTGGACACGCCGGTACCACCTGCCGAGTATGCCGGAACCAGCTGATGCACTCCCCAGAACCACCTAGTGGAGACGCCAAAATCAACTGCCGGCTATGCCGGAACCACCGGCTCGACTCACCGGAACAACTGCCGGACATGCAAAATGACCTGCCGGCTATGCCAGAACCACTTGGCGAACACTCCGGAATCACCTGTCGGGCATGCCGGAACCACCTCTCAGACTTGCCAGAACCACATGCCGGACACTCCGGAATCACCTGCCGGGCATGCTGGAACCACGTGCTGGACATGCCGGAACCACCTGCCGGACATGCCGGAACCACCTGCCGGACATTTGGGAACCACCGGCTCGACTCGCCGGAACCATTGCCGGACATGCAAAATCACCTGCCGGCTACGCCAGAACCACTTGGCGAACACTCCGGTATCACCTGCCGGGCATGCCAGAACCACCTCTCAGAGGTGCCAGAACCACATGCCGGAAACTCCGGAATCACCTCCCAGGCATGTCGGAACCACCTCTCAGACGTGCCAGAACCATGTGCCTGAGATGCCGGAACCACTCCCCGAACAGACCGAAACCACCTGCCAGACCCGCCTGATCCCCCTGGCGAGCACGCCTGATCCACCTGCTCAACTAGCCGGAACCACCTTCCTGACACGCCAAAATCACCTGCCAGGTATACCAGAACCACTTGGTGGACACTCCGGAATCATCTGCCGGGCATGCAGGAACCACCTGCTGGACATGCTAAATGACCTGCCGGCTACGCCAGAACCACTTGGCGAACAGTCCGGAATCACCTGTCGGACATGCCGGAACCGCCTCTCAGACTTGCCAGAACCATGTTCCGGACACGCCGGTACCACCTGCCGAGTATGCCGGAACCACATGATCCACACCCCAGAACCAACTGCTGGACACGCCAGAATCACCTGCCGACTACGCAAGAACCACTCGGCAGACACTCCGGAACCACCTGCCGGGCATGCCGGAACCACCTCTCAGAGGTGCCGGAACCACATGCCAGACACTCCGGAATCACCTGCCGGGCATGCCGGAACCACCTCTCAGAGGTGCCAGAACCACATGCCGGACAGTCCAGAATCACCTGACTGGCATGCCGGAACCATCTCTCAGACTTGCCAGAACCATGTTCCGGACACGCTGGTACCACCTGCCGAGCTCGCCGGAACCACCTGCTGGACACGCCAAAATCACCTGCCGGCTACGCCACAACCATTTGGTGAACTCTTCGGAATCACCTGCCGGGCTTGCTGGAACCACCTGCCGGTCACGCCAACATCACCTGCCAGCTACGCCAGAACCACTTGGCGGACACCATGGAAACACCTGTCGGGATGGCCGGAACCACCTCTCTGACTTGACAGATCAATGAGCCTGAGATGCCGGAACCACTCCCCGAAGAGACCGAAACCATCTGCCAGACCCGGCTGAACCCACTGGCGAGCATGCCTGATCCACCTGACCAACTAGCCGGAACCAACTTCCTGACACGCCAAAATCACCTGCTGGGTATGCCAGAACCACTTGGCGGACACTCCGGAATCATCTGCCGGACATGCCGGAACCAGCTCTCAGACACACCAGAACCAAGTGCCGGAGACGCTGGAAGCACCTGCCGAGCATGCCAGAGCCACCTGCTCGACTCGCCAGAAACACCTGCCGGACACGCCAAAATCACCTGCCGGGTATGCAAGAACCACCTGGCGGACGCTACGGAATCAACTGCCGCGCATGCCGGAACCACCTCTCAGACGTGCCGGAAGCACGTGCCAGACACGCCGGAAACACCTACCCGACAGACCGGAACCACCTGCCAAGAACGCCATAGCCACCTGTTCGACTCGCTGGAACCACCTGCCGGACAGGCCAATATCAACTGCTGGCTATGCCAGAACCACCTGGGGGACAGTCCGGGATCACCTGCCAGCCATGGCGGAACCACCTCTCAGATGTACCAGAATCACCTGCCGGAGAAGCTGGAAACACGTCCTGGACAGACTGGAACCACGTGACGGCCATGCCTGAACCACCTGCCGAGCACGGCGGAACCACCTGCCGGACACGCCAAAATCACCTGCGGGCTACGCCAGAACCACTTGGACGACTCTCCGAAATGACCTGCCGGGCATGTTGGAACCACCTCTCAGACGTGCCAGAAGCACGTGGCGGACAGTCCGGAATCACCTGTTGGGCATACGCAACCACCTCTGACACGTACCAGAACCACGTGCCGTGCACGCCGGAACCACCTACCGGACAGACCGGAATCAACTTTTGGGCATGCCGGAACCACCAGTCAGATGTGCCAGAAACACGTGCCGGAGACGCCGGAAGCACCTGCCGAGCACGTCGCAACCACCTGCTCAACTCGCCTGAACCACCTGCCGGACACGCCAAAATCACCTGCCCGCTACACCAGCACCACTTCGGGGACAAGCCGGAATCACGTGAGGGGCATGCCGGCACAGCCTCTCAGACTGAACCTCGTGCCGGACACCACAGAACCACCTGCCGGACAGACCGGAACCACCTGCCAAGAACGCCATAGCCACCTGTTCGACTCGCTGGAACCACCTGCCGGACAGGCCAATATCAACTGCTGGCTATGCCAGAACCACCTAGGGGACAGTCCGGGATCACCTGCCAGCCATGGCGGAACCACCTCTCAGATGTACCAGAACCACCTGCCGGAGAAGCTGGAAACACGTCCTGGACAGACTGGAACCACGTGACGGCCATGCCTGAACCACCTGCCGAGCACGGCGGAACCACCTGCCAGACACGCCAAAATCACCTGCGGGCTACGCCAGAACCACTTGGACGACTCTCCGAAATGACCTGCCGGGCATGTTGGAACCACCTCTCAGACGTGCCAGAAGCACGTGGCGGACAGTCCGGAATCACCTGTTGGTCATACGCAACCCCATTGAGACGTACCAGAACCACGTGCCGTGCACGCCGGAACCACCTACCGGACAGACCGCAATCAACTTTTGGGCATGCCGGAACCACCAGTCAGATGTGCCAGAAACACGTGCCGGAGACGCCGGAACCACCTGCTCGACTCGCCAGAACCACCTGCCGGACACTCCAAAATCACCTGCCGGCCAAGCCACAACCAGTTGGGGAACACTTCGGAATCACCTGCCGGGCTTGCTGGAACCACCTGCCGGTCATGCCAAAATCACCTGCCAACTACGCCAGTACCACTTGGCGGACACTGTGGAAACACCTGTCGGGCCGGCCGGAACCACATCTCAGACGTGCCAGAACCATGTGCATGAGATGCTGGAACCACACCCCGAATAGAAGGAAAACACCTGCCAGACCCGTCTGAACAACCTGCCGAGCACGCCGGAGCCACCTGCTCGACTCGCCGGAACCACCTACCTGACATGCCAAAATCGCCAGCCGGGTATGCCAGAACCACTTGGCGGACACTCCGGAATAATCTGCCGGACATGCCGGAACCAGCTCTCAGACACACGAGAACCACGTGCCGGAGACGCCGGAAGCACCTGCCGAGCATGCCGGAGCCACCTGCTCAACTCGCCAGAAACACCTGCCGGACACGCCAAAATCACCTGCCGGGAACGCCAGAACCACCTGGCGGACACTCCGAAATCACCTGTCGCGCATGCCGGAACCACCTCTCACACGTGCCGGAAGCACGTGCCGGACACGCCGGAATAACCTACCGGACAGACCGGAACCACCTGCCGAGCACGCCGGAGCCACCTGTTTGACTCGCTGGAACCACCTGACGGACAGGCCAATATCAACTGCTGGCTATGCCAGAACCACCTGGGGGACGGTCCGGAATCACCTGCCAGCCATGGCGGAACCACCTCTCAGACGTACCAGAACCACCTGCCGGAGAAGCTGGAAACACGTCCTGGACAGTCTGGAACCACCTGCCGGCCAAGCCTGAACCACCTGCCAAGCACAACGGAACAACCTGCCAGACACGCCAAAATCACCTTCGTGTTATGCCAGAACCACTTGGAGGACTCTCTGGGATGACCTGCCGGGCATGCCGGAACCACCTCTCAGACGTGCCAGAACCATGTGGCGGACAGTCCGGAATCACCTGTTGGGCGTGCGCAACCACCTCTGAGACGTACCAGAACCACATGCCGTGCAGGCAGGAACCACCTACCGGACAGACCGGAATCACCTTTCGGGCATGCCGGAACCACCTGTCAGATGTGCCAGAAACACGTGCCGGAGACGCCGGAAGCACCTGCCAAGCACGTCGCAACCACCTGCTCAACTCGCCTGAACCACCTGCCGGACACGCCAAAATCACCTGCCCGCTACACCAGCACCACTTCGGGGACAAGCCGGAATCACGTGAGGGGCATGCCGGCACAGCCTCTCAGACTGAACCTCGTGCCGGACACCACAGAACCACCTGCCGGACAGACCGGAACCACCTGCCGGACACGCCGGAACCGCCGGCTCGACCCGCCGGAACGACCGCTGGACATGCAAAATCACCTGCCGGCTACGCCGGAAACACTTGGCGACCACTCCGGAATCACCTGCCGGGCATGCCGGAACCATCTCTCAGATATGCCAGAACCGCGTGCCAATGACCCCGGAAGCACCTGCCGAGCACGCCGGAACCACCTGCTCGACTCGCCAAAACCACCTGCCGGACACGCCAAAATCACCTGCCGGCTACGCCACAACCAGTTGGGGAACACTTCGGAATCACCTGCCGGGCTTGCTGGAACCACCTGCTGGTCATGCCAAAATCACCTGCCAACTACGCCAGTACCACTTGGCGGACACTGTGGAAACACCTGTCGGGCCGGCCGGAACCACATCTCAGACGTGCCAGAACCATGAGCCTGAGATGCCGGAACCACTCCCAGAACAGACTGAAACCACCTGCCAGACCCGCCTGAACGCCCTGGCGAGCACGCCTGATCCACCTGCTCAACTAGCCGGAACCACCTTCCTGACACGCCAAAATCACCTGCCACGTATACCAGAACCACTTGGTGGACACTCCGGAATCATCTGCCGGACATGCCAGAACGAGCTCTCAGACACACCAGAACCACGTGCCAGAGTCTCCGGAAGCACCAGCTGAGCATGCCTGAGCCACCTGCTGGACTCGCAAGAAACACCTGTCGGACATGCCAAAATCACCTGCCGGGTACGCCAGAAACACTTGGCAGACGCTCCGGAATCACCTGTCGGGCGTGCCGGAACCACCTCTCAGACTTGCCAGAACCATGTTCTGGACACGCCGGTAGCACCTGCCGAGTATGCCGGAACCAGCTGATCCACTCCCCAGAACCACCTAGTGGACACGCCAAAATCCACTGCCGGCTACGCCGGAACCACCGGCTCGACTCGCCGGAACCACCGCCGGACATGCAAAATGTTCTGCCGGCTACGCCAGAACCACTTGGCGAACACTCCGGAATCACCTGCCGGGCATCCCGGAATCACCTGCCGGACATGCCGGAACCACCGGCTCGACTCGCCGGAACCATTGCCGGACATGCAAAATCACCTGCCGGCTACGCCAGAACCACTTGGCGAACACTCCAGAATCACCTGCCGGGCATGGCGGAACCACCTCTCAGACATGCCGGAACCACATGCCAATGACACCGGAAGCACCTGCCGAGCACGCCAGATCCACCTGCTCGACTCGCCAAAACCACCTGCTGGACACGCCAAAATCACCTTCTGGCTATTCCACAGCCATTTGGTGAACACTTCGGAATCACCTGCCGGGCTGGCTGGAACCACCTGCCGGTCACGCCAACATCACCTGCCAGCTATGCCAGAACCACTTTGCGGACACCTTGGAAACACCTGTCGGGCCGGCCGGAACCACCTATCAGACGTGCCAGAACCATGTGCCTGAGATGCCGGAACCACACCCCGAACAGACCGAAACCACCTGCCAGACCCGCCTGAACCACCTGCCGAGCACCCCGGAACCACCTACTCGACTCGCCGGAACCACCTACCTGACAGGCTAAAATCACCTGCCGGGTATGCCACAACCACTTGGTGGACACTCCGGAATCATCTGCCGGACATGCCAGAACCAGCTCTCAGACACACCAGAACCATGTGCCAGACAGGCTGGAAGCACCTGCTGATCATGCCTGAGCCAAATGCTCGACTTGCAAGAAACACCTCCCAGACACGCCAAAATCACCTGCCGGGTACGCCAGAACCACGTGATGGACACTCAGGAATCACCTGTCGGGCATGCCGGAACCAACCCTCTGACGTGCCAGAACCTCGTGCCGGACACGCCAGAACCACCTGCCGGACAGACCTGAAACACCTGCTCGACACGCCGGAACCACCGGCTCGACTCGCCGGAAACACCGCCGGACATGCAAAATGACCTGCCGGCTACGCCAGAACCACTTGGCGAACACTCCGGAATCACCTGTCGGGCATGCCGGAACCACCTCTCAGACATGCCAGAACCATGTTCCGGACACGCCGGTAACACCTGCCGAGTATGCCGGAACCACCTGATCCACTCCCCAGAACCACCTGCTGGACACGCCAGAATCACCTGCCGGCTACGCCAGAACCACTCGGCAGACACTCCGGAACCACCTGCCGGGCATTCCGGAACCACCTCTCTGAGGTGCCAGAGCGACATGCCGGACACTCCGGAATCACCTGCCGGGCATGCCAGAACCATCTCTCAGACGTGCCAGAACCATGTTCCGGACTCTCCGGTACCACCTGCCGAGCTTCCCGGAACCACCTGCTGGACACGCCAAAATCACCTGCCGGCTACGCCAGAACCACTCGGCAGACACTCCGGAATCACCTGCCGGGCTGGCTGGAACCACCTGCCGTTCACGCAAACATCACCTTTCAGCTACGCCGGAACCACTTGGCGGACACTCCGGAAACACCTGTAGGGCCGGCCGGAACCACCTCTCAGACGTGCCAGAACCATGTGCCTGAGATGCCGGAACCACTCCCCGAACAGACCGAAACCACCTGCTAGACCCGCCTGAACCCCCTGGCGAACACGCCTGATCCACCTGCTCACCTACCGGAACCACCTTCCTTACACGCCAAAATCACCTGCCAGGTATACCAGAACCACTTGGTGGACACTCCGGAATCATCTGCCGGACATGCCAGAACCAGCTCTCAGACACACCAGAACCACGTGCCAGAGACGCCGGAAGAACCAGCTGAGCATGCCTGAGCCACCTGCTCGACTCGCAAGAAACACCTGTCGTACATGCCAAAATCACCTGCTGGGTACGCCAGAAACACTTGGCCTACACTCCGGAATCACTTGTCGGGCGTGCCGGAACCACCTCTCAGACTTGCCAGAACCATGTTCTGGACACGCCGGTACCACCTGCCGAGTATGCCGGAACCAGCTGATGCACTCCCCAGAACCACCTAGTGGAGACGCCAAAATCAACTGCCGGCTATGCCGGAACCACCGGCTCGACTCACCGGAACAACTGCCGGACATGCAAAATGACCTGCCGGCTATGCCAGAACCACTTGGCGAACACTCCGGAATCACCTGTCGGGCATGCCGGAACCACCTCTCAGACTTGCCAGAACCACATGCCGGACACTCCGGAATCACCTGCCGGGCATGCTGGAACCACGTGCTGGACATGCCGGAACCACCTGCCGGACATGCCGGAACCACCTGCCGGACATTTGGGAACCACCGGCTCGACTCGCCGGAACCATTGCCGGACATGCAAAATCACCTGCCGGCTACGCCAGAACCACTTGGCGAACACTCCGGTATCACCTGCCGGGCATGCCAGAACCACCTCTCAGAGGTGCCAGAACCACATGCCGGAAACTCCGGAATCACCTCCCAGGCATGTCGGAACCACCTCTCAGACGTGCCAGAACCATGTGCCTGAGATGCCGGAACCACTCCCCGAACAGACCGAAACCACCTGCCAGACCCGCCTGATCCCCCTGGCGAGCACGCCTGATCCACCTGCTCAACTAGCCGGAACCACCTTCCTGACACGCCAAAATCACCTGCCAGGTATACCAGAACCACTTGGTGGACACTCCGGAATCATCTGCCGGGCATGCAGGAACCACCTGCTGGACATGCTAAATGACCTGCCGGCTACGCCAGAACCACTTGGCGAACAGTCCGGAATCACCTGTCGGACATGCCGGAACCGCCTCTCAGACTTGCCAGAACCATGTTCCGGACACGCCGGTACCACCTGCCGAGTATGCCGGAACCACATGATCCACACCCCAGAACCAACTGCTGGACACGCCAGAATCACCTGCCGACTACGCAAGAACCACTCGGCAGACACTCCGGAACCACCTGCCGGGCATGCCGGAACCACCTCTCAGAGGTGCCGGAACCACATGCCAGACACTCCGGAATCACCTGCCGGGCATGCCGGAACCACCTCTCAGAGGTGCCAGAACCACATGCCGGACAGTCCAGAATCACCTGACTGGCATGCCGGAACCATCTCTCAGACTTGCCAGAACCATGTTCCGGACACGCTGGTACCACCTGCCGAGCTCGCCGGAACCACCTGCTGGACACGCCAAAATCACCTGCCGGCTACGCCACAACCATTTGGTGAACTCTTCGGAATCACCTGCCGGGCTTGCTGGAACCACCTGCCGGTCACGCCAACATCACCTGCCAGCTACGCCAGAACCACTTGGCGGACACCATGGAAACACCTGTCGGGATGGCCGGAACCACCTCTCTGACTTGACAGATCAATGAGCCTGAGATGCCGGAACCACTCCCCGAAGAGACCGAAACCATCTGCCAGACCCGGCTGAACCCACTGGCGAGCATGCCTGATCCACCTGACCAACTAGCCGGAACCAACTTCCTGACACGCCAAAATCACCTGCTGGGTATGCCAGAACCACTTGGCGGACACTCCGGAATCATCTGCCGGACATGCCGGAACCAGCTCTCAGACACACCAGAACCAAGTGCCGGAGACGCTGGAAGCACCTGCCGAGCATGCCAGAGCCACCTGCTCGACTCGCCAGAAACACCTGCCGGACACGCCAAAATCACCTGCCGGGTATGCAAGAACCACCTGGCGGACGCTACGGAATCAACTGCCGCGCATGCCGGAACCACCTCTCAGACGTGCCGGAAGCACGTGCCAGACACGCCGGAAACACCTACCCGACAGACCGGAACCACCTGCCAAGAACGCCATAGCCACCTGTTCGACTCGCTGGAACCACCTGCCGGACAGGCCAATATCAACTGCTGGCTATGCCAGAACCACCTGGGGGACAGTCCGGGATCACCTGCCAGCCATGGCGGAACCACCTCTCAGATGTACCAGAATCACCTGCCGGAGAAGCTGGAAACACGTCCTGGACAGACTGGAACCACGTGACGGCCATGCCTGAACCACCTGCCGAGCACGGCGGAACCAACTGCCGGACACGCCAAAATCACCTGCGGGCTACGCCAGAACCACTTGGACGACTCTCCGAAATGACCTGCCGGGCATGTTGGAACCACCTCTCAGACGTGCCAGAAGCACGTGGCGGACAGTCCGGAATCACCTGTTGGGCATACGCAACCACCTCTGACACGTACCAGAACCACGTGCCGTGCACGCCGGAACCACCTACCGGACAGACCGGAATCAACTTTTGGGCATGCCGGAACCACCAGTCAGATGTGCCAGAAACACGTGCCGGAGACGCCGGAAGCACCTGCCGAGCACGTCGCAACCACCTGCTCAACTCGCCTGAACCACCTGCCGGACACGCCAAAATCACCTGCCCGCTACACCAGCACCACTTCGGGGACAAGCCGGAATCACGTGAGGGGCATGCCGGCACAGCCTCTCAGACTGAACCTCGTGCCGGACACCACAGAACCACCTGCCGGACAGACCGGAACCACCTGCCAAGAACGCCATAGCCACCTGTTCGACTCGCTGGAACCACCTGCCGGACAGGCCAATATCAACTGCTGGCTATGCCAGAACCACCTAGGGGACAGTCCGGGATCACCTGCCAGCCATGGCGGAACCACCTCTCAGATGTACCAGAACCACCTGCCGGAGAAGCTGGAAACACGTCCTGGACAGACTGGAACCACGTGACGGCCATGCCTGAACCACCTGCCGAGCACGGCGGAACCACCTGCCAGACACGCCAAAATCACCTGCGGGCTACGCCAGAACCACTTGGACGACTCTCCGAAATGACCTGCCGGGCATGTTGGAACCACCTCTCAGACGTGCCAGAAGCACGTGGCGGACAGTCCGGAATCACCTGTTGGTCATACGCAACCCCATTGAGACGTACCAGAACCACGTGCCGTGCACGCCGGAACCACCTACCGGACAGACCGCAATCAACTTTTGGGCATGCCGGAACCACCAGTCAGATGTGCCAGAAACACGTGCCGGAGACGCCGGAACCACCTGCTCGACTCGCCAGAACCACCTGCCGGACACTCCAAAATCACCTGCCGGCCAAGCCACAACCAGTTGGGGAACACTTCGGAATCACCTGCCGGGCTTGCTGGAACCACCTGCCGGTCATGCC
The DNA here is from genome assembly GCF_037783145.1 of Equus przewalskii. Lineage (NCBI taxonomy): Eukaryota > Metazoa > Chordata > Mammalia > Perissodactyla > Equidae > Equus > Equus przewalskii. The sequence continues at coordinate 56,239 of NW_027228673.1, read as the reverse complement.
AAAATCACCTGCCAACTACGCCAGTACCACTTGGCGGACACTGTGGAAACACCTGTCGGGCCGGCCGGAACCACATCTCAGACGTGCCAGAACCATGTGCATGAGATGCTGGAACCACACCCCGAATAGAAGGAAAACACCTGCCAGACCCGTCTGAACAACCTGCCGAGCACGCCGGAGCCACCTGCTCGACTCGCCGGAACCACCTACCTGACATGCCAAAATCGCCAGCCGGGTATGCCAGAACCACTTGGCGGACACTCCGGAATAATCTGCCGGACATGCCGGAACCAGCTCTCAGACACACGAGAACCACGTGCCGGAGACGCCGGAAGCACCTGCCGAGCATGCCGGAGCCACCTGCTCAACTCGCCAGAAACACCTGCCGGACACGCCAAAATCACCTGCCGGGTACGCCAGAACCACCTGGCGGACACTCCGAAATCACCTGTCGCGCATGCCGGAACCACCTCTCACACGTGCCGGAAGCACGTGCCGGACACGCCGGAATAACCTACCGGACAGACCGGAACCACCTGCCGAGCACGCCGGAGCCACCTGTTTGACTCGCTGGAACCACCTGACGGACAGGCCAATATCAACTGCTGGCTATGCCAGAACCACCTGGGGGACGGTCCGGAATCACCTGCCAGCCATGGCGGAACCACCTCTCAGACGTACCAGAACCACCTGCCGGAGAAGCTGGAAACACGTCCTGGACAGTCTGGAACCACCTGCCGGCCAAGCCTGAACCACCTGCCAAGCACAACGGAACAACCTGCCAGACACGCCAAAATCACCTTCGTGTTATGCCAGAACCACTTGGAGGACTCTCTGGGATGACCTGCCGGGCATGCCGGAACCACCTCTCAGACGTGCCAGAACCATGTGGCGGACAGTCCGGAATCACCTGTTGGGCGTGCGCAACCACCTCTGAGACGTACCAGAACCACATGCCGTGCAGGCAGGAACCACCTACCGGACAGACCGGAATCACCTTTCGGGCATGCCGGAACCACCTGTCAGATGTGCCAGAAACACGTGCCGGAGACGCCGGAAGCACCTGCCAAGCACGTCGCAACCACCTGCTCAACTCGCCTGAACCACCTGCCGGACACGCCAAAATCACCTGCCCGCTACACCAGCACCACTTCGGGGACAAGCCGGAATCACGTGAGGGGCATGCCGGCACAGCCTCTCAGACTGAACCTCGTGCCGGACACCACAGAACCACCTGCCGGACAGACCGGAACCACCTGCCGGACACGCCGGAACCGCCGGCTCGACCCGCCGGAACGACCGCTGGACATGCAAAATCACCTGCCGGCTACGCCGGAAACACTTGGCGACCACTCCGGAATCACCTGCCGGGCATGCCGGAACCATCTCTCAGATATGCCAGAACCGCGTGCCAATGACCCCGGAAGCACCTGCCGAGCACGCCGGAACCACCTGCTCGACTCGCCAAAACCACCTGCCGGACACGCCAAAATCACCTGCCGGCTACGCCACAACCAGTTGGGGAACACTTCGGAATCACCTGCCGGGCTTGCTGGAACCACCTGCTGGTCATGCCAAAATCACCTGCCAACTACGCCAGTACCACTTGGCGGACACTGTGGAAACACCTGTCGGGCCGGCCGGAACCACATCTCAGACGTGCCAGAACCATGAGCCTGAGATGCCGGAACCACTCCCAGAACAGACTGAAACCACCTGCCAGACCCGCCTGAACCCCCTGGCGAGCACGCCTGATCCACCTGCTCAACTAGCCGGAACCACCTTCCTGACACGCCAAAATCACCTGCCACGTATACCAGAACCACTTGGTGGACACTCCGGAATCATCTGCCGGACATGCCAGAACGAGCTCTCAGACACACCAGAACCACGTGCCAGAGTCTCCGGAAGCACCAGCTGAGCATGCCTGAGCCACCTGCTGGACTCGCAAGAAACACCTGTCGGACATGCCAAAATCACCTGCCGGGTACGCCAGAAACACTTGGCAGACGCTCCGGAATCACCTGTCGGGCGTGCCGGAACCACCTCTCAGACTTGCCAGAACCATGTTCTGGACACGCCGGTAGCACCTGCCGAGTATGCCGGAACCAGCTGATCCACTCCCCAGAACCACCTAGTGGACACGCCAAAATCCACTGCCGGCTACGCCGGAACCACCGGCTCGACTCGCCGGAACCACCGCCGGACATGCAAAATGTTCTGCCGGCTACGCCAGAACCACTTGGCGAACACTCCGGAATCACCTGCCGGGCATCCCGGAATCACCTGCCGGACATGCCGGAACCACCGGCTCGACTCGCCGGAACCATTGCCGGACATGCAAAATCACCTGCCGGCTACGCCAGAACCACTTGGCGAACACTCCAGAATCACCTGCCGGGCATGGCGGAACCACCTCTCAGACATGCCGGAACCACATGCCAATGACACCGGAAGCACCTGCCGAGCACGCCAGATCCACCTGCTCGACTCGCCAAAACCACCTGCTGGACACGCCAAAATCACCTTCTGGCTATTCCACAGCCATTTGGTGAACACTTCGGAATCACCTGCCGGGCTGGCTGGAACCACCTGCCGGTCACGCCAACATCACCTGCCAGCTATGCCAGAACCACTTTGCGGACACCTTGGAAACACCTGTCGGGCCGGCCGGAACCACCTATCAGACGTGCCAGAACCATGTGCCTGAGATGCCGGAACCACACCCCGAACAGACCGAAACCACCTGCCAGACCCGCCTGAACCACCTGCCGAGCACCCCGGAACCACCTACTCGACTCGCCGGAACCACCTACCTGACAGGCTAAAATCACCTGCCGGGTATGCCACAACCACTTGGTGGACACTCCGGAATCATCTGCCGGACATGCCAGAACCAGCTCTCAGACACACCAGAACCATGTGCCAGACAGGCTGGAAGCACCTGCTGATCATGCCTGAGCCAAATGCTCGACTTGCAAGAAACACCTCCCAGACACGCCAAAATCACCTGCCGGGTACGCCAGAACCACGTGATGGACACTCAGGAATCACCTGTCGGGCATGCCGGAACCAACCCTCTGACGTGCCAGAACCTCGTGCCGGACACGCCAGAACCACCTGCCGGACAGACCTGAAACACCTGCTCGACACGCCGGAACCACCGGCTCGACTCGCCGGAAACACCGCCGGACATGCAAAATGACCTGCCGGCTACGCCAGAACCACTTGGCGAACACTCCGGAATCACCTGTCGGGCATGCCGGAACCACCTCTCAGACATGCCAGAACCATGTTCCGGACACGCCGGTAACACCTGCCGAGTATGCCGGAACCACCTGATCCACTCCCCAGAACCACCTGCTGGACACGCCAGAATCACCTGCCGGCTACGCCAGAACCACTCGGCAGACACTCCGGAACCACCTGCCGGGCATTCCGGAACCACCTCTCTGAGGTGCCAGAGCGACATGCCGGACACTCCGGAATCACCTGCCGGGCATGCCAGAACCATCTCTCAGACGTGCCAGAACCATGTTCCGGACTCTCCGGTACCACCTGCCGAGCTTCCCGGAACCACCTGCTGGACACGCCAAAATCACCTGCCGGCTACGCCAGAACCACTCGGCAGACACTCCGGAATCACCTGCCGGGCTGGCTGGAACCACCTGCCGTTCACGCAAACATCACCTTTCAGCTACGCCGGAACCACTTGGCGGACACTCCGGAAACACCTGTAGGGCCGGCCGGAACCACCTCTCAGACGTGCCAGAACCATGTGCCTGAGATGCCGGAACCACTCCCCGAACAGACCGAAACCACCTGCTAGACCCGCCTGAACCCCCTGGCGAACACGCCTGATCCACCTGCTCACCTACCGGAACCACCTTCCTTACACGCCAAAATCACCTGCCAGGTATACCAGAACCACTTGGTGGACACTCCGGAATCATCTGCCGGACATGCCAGAACCAGCTCTCAGACACACCAGAACCACGTGCCAGAGACGCCGGAAGAACCAGCTGAGCATGCCTGAGCCACCTGCTCGACTCGCAAGAAACACCTGTCGTACATGCCAAAATCACCTGCTGGGTACGCCAGAAACACTTGGCCTACACTCCGGAATCACTTGTCGGGCGTGCCGGAACCACCTCTCAGACTTGCCAGAACCATGTTCTGGACACGCCGGTACCACCTGCCGAGTATGCCGGAACCAGCTGATGCACTCCCCAGAACCACCTAGTGGAGACGCCAAAATCAACTGCCGGCTATGCCGGAACCACCGGCTCGACTCACCGGAACAACTGCCGGACATGCAAAATGACCTGCCGGCTATGCCAGAACCACTTGGCGAACACTCCGGAATCACCTGTCGGGCATGCCGGAACCACCTCTCAGACTTGCCAGAACCACATGCCGGACACTCCGGAATCACCTGCCGGGCATGCTGGAACCACGTGCTGGACATGCCGGAACCACCTGCCGGACATGCCGGAACCACCTGCCGGACATTTGGGAACCACCGGCTCGACTCGCCGGAACCATTGCCGGACATGCAAAATCACCTGCCGGCTACGCCAGAACCACTTGGCGAACACTCCGGTATCACCTGCCGGGCATGCCAGAACCACCTCTCAGAGGTGCCAGAACCACATGCCGGAAACTCCGGAATCACCTCCCAGGCATGTCGGAACCACCTCTCAGACGTGCCAGAACCATGTGCCTGAGATGCCGGAACCACTCCCCGAACAGACCGAAACCACCTGCCAGACCCGCCTGATCCCCCTGGCGAGCACGCCTGATCCACCTGCTCAACTAGCCGGAACCACCTTCCTGACACGCCAAAATCACCTGCCAGGTATACCAGAACCACTTGGTGGACACTCCGGAATCATCTGCCGGGCATGCAGGAACCACCTGCTGGACATGCTAAATGACCTGCCGGCTACGCCAGAACCACTTGGCGAACAGTCCGGAATCACCTGTCGGACATGCCGGAACCGCCTCTCAGACTTGCCAGAACCATGTTCCGGACACGCCGGTACCACCTGCCGAGTATGCCGGAACCACATGATCCACACCCCAGAACCAACTGCTGGACACGCCAGAATCACCTGCCGACTACGCAAGAACCACTCGGCAGACACTCCGGAACCACCTGCCGGGCATGCCGGAACCACCTCTCAGAGGTGCCGGAACCACATGCCAGACACTCCGGAATCACCTGCCGGGCATGCCGGAACCACCTCTCAGAGGTGCCAGAACCACATGCCGGACAGTCCAGAATCACCTGACTGGCATGCCGGAACCATCTCTCAGACTTGCCAGAACCATGTTCCGGACACGCTGGTACCACCTGCCGAGCTCGCCGGAACCACCTGCTGGACACGCCAAAATCACCTGCCGGCTACGCCACAACCATTTGGTGAACTCTTCGGAATCACCTGCCGGGCTTGCTGGAACCACCTGCCGGTCACGCCAACATCACCTGCCAGCTACGCCAGAACCACTTGGCGGACACCATGGAAACACCTGTCGGGATGGCCGGAACCACCTCTCTGACTTGACAGATCAATGAGCCTGAGATGCCGGAACCACTCCCCGAAGAGACCGAAACCATCTGCCAGACCCGGCTGAACCCACTGGCGAGCATGCCTGATCCACCTGACCAACTAGCCGGAACCAACTTCCTGACACGCCAAAATCACCTGCTGGGTATGCCAGAACCACTTGGCGGACACTCCGGAATCATCTGCCGGACATGCCGGAACCAGCTCTCAGACACACCAGAACCAAGTGCCGGAGACGCTGGAAGCACCTGCCGAGCATGCCAGAGCCACCTGCTCGACTCGCCAGAAACACCTGCCGGACACGCCAAAATCACCTGCCGGGTATGCAAGAACCACCTGGCGGACGCTACGGAATCAACTGCCGCGCATGCCGGAACCACCTCTCAGACGTGCCGGAAGCACGTGCCAGACACGCCGGAAACACCTACCCGACAGACCGGAACCACCTGCCAAGAACGCCATAGCCACCTGTTCGACTCGCTGGAACCACCTGCCGGACAGGCCAATATCAACTGCTGGCTATGCCAGAACCACCTGGGGGACAGTCCGGGATCACCTGCCAGCCATGGCGGAACCACCTCTCAGATGTACCAGAATCACCTGCCGGAGAAGCTGGAAACACGTCCTGGACAGACTGGAACCACGTGACGGCCATGCCTGAACCACCTGCCGAGCACGGCGGAACCACCTGCCGGACACGCCAAAATCACCTGCGGGCTACGCCAGAACCACTTGGACGACTCTCCGAAATGACCTGCCGGGCATGTTGGAACCACCTCTCAGACGTGCCAGAAGCACGTGGCGGACAGTCCGGAATCACCTGTTGGGCATACGCAACCACCTCTGACACGTACCAGAACCACGTGCCGTGCACGCCGGAACCACCTACCGGACAGACCGGAATCAACTTTTGGGCATGCCGGAACCACCAGTCAGATGTGCCAGAAACACGTGCCGGAGACGCCGGAAGCACCTGCCGAGCACGTCGCAACCACCTGCTCAACTCGCCTGAACCACCTGCCGGACACGCCAAAATCACCTGCCCGCTACACCAGCACCACTTCGGGGACAAGCCGGAATCACGTGAGGGGCATGCCGGCACAGCCTCTCAGACTGAACCTCGTGCCGGACACCACAGAACCACCTGCCGGACAGACCGGAACCACCTGCCAAGAACGCCATAGCCACCTGTTCGACTCGCTGGAACCACCTGCCGGACAGGCCAATATCAACTGCTGGCTATGCCAGAACCACCTAGGGGACAGTCCGGGATCACCTGCCAGCCATGGCGGAACCACCTCTCAGATGTACCAGAACCACCTGCCGGAGAAGCTGGAAACACGTCCTGGACAGACTGGAACCACGTGACGGCCATGCCTGAACCACCTGCCGAGCACGGCGGAACCACCTGCCAGACACGCCAAAATCACCTGCGGGCTACGCCAGAACCACTTGGACGACTCTCCGAAATGACCTGCCGGGCATGTTGGAACCACCTCTCAGACGTGCCAGAAGCACGTGGCGGACAGTCCGGAATCACCTGTTGGTCATACGCAACCCCATTGAGACGTACCAGAACCACGTGCCGTGCACGCCGGAACCACCTACCGGACAGACCGCAATCAACTTTTGGGCATGCCGGAACCACCAGTCAGATGTGCCAGAAACACGTGCCGGAGACGCCGGAACCACCTGCTCGACTCGCCAGAACCACCTGCCGGACACTCCAAAATCACCTGCCGGCCAAGCCACAACCAGTTGGGGAACACTTCGGAATCAACTGCCGGGCTTGCTGGAACCACCTGCCGGTCATGCCAAAATCACCTGCCAACTACGCCAGTACCACTTGGCGGACACTGTGGAAACACCTGTCGGGCCGGCCGGAACCACATCTCAGACGTGCCAGAACCATGTGCATGAGATGCTGGAACCACACCCCGAATAGAAGGAAAACACCTGCCAGACCCGTCTGAACAACCTGCCGAGCACGCCGGAGCCACCTGCTCGACTCGCCGGAACCACCTACCTGACATGCCAAAATCGCCAGCCGGGTATGCCAGAACCACTTGGCGGACACTCCGGAATAATCTGCCGGACATGCCGGAACCAGCTCTCAGACACACGAGAACCACGTGCCGGAGACGCCGGAAGCACCTGCCGAGCATGCCGGAGCCACCTGCTCAACTCGCCAGAAACACCTGCCGGACACGCCAAAATCACCTGCCGGGAACGCCAGAACCACCTGGCGGACACTCCGAAATCACCTGTCGCGCATGCCGGAACCACCTCTCACACGTGCCGGAAGCACGTGCCGGACACGCCGGAATAACCTACCGGACAGACCGGAACCACCTGCCGAGCACGCCGGAGCCACCTGTTTGACTCGCTGGAACCACCTGACGGACAGGCCAATATCAACTGCTGGCTATGCCAGAACCACCTGGGGGACGGTCCGGAATCACCTGCCAGCCATGGCGGAACCACCTCTCAGACGTACCAGAACCACCTGCCGGAGAAGCTGGAAACACGTCCTGGACAGTCTGGAACCACCTGCCGGCCAAGCCTGAACCACCTGCCAAGCACAACGGAACAACCTGCCAGACACGCCAAAATCACCTTCGTGTTATGCCAGAACCACTTGGAGGACTCTCTGGGATGACCTGCCGGGCATGCCGGAACCACCTCTCAGACGTGCCAGAACCATGTGGCGGACAGTCCGGAATCACCTGTTGGGCGTGCGCAACCACCTCTGAGACGTACCAGAACCACATGCCGTGCAGGCAGGAACCACCTACCGGACAGACCGGAATCACCTTTCGGGCATGCCGGAACCACCTGTCAGATGTGCCAGAAACACGTGCCGGAGACGCCGGAAGCACCTGCCAAGCACGTCGCAACCACCTGCTCAACTCGCCTGAACCACCTGCCGGACACGCCAAAATCACCTGCCCGCTACACCAGCACCACTTCGGGGACAAGCCGGAATCACGTGAGGGGCATGCCGGCACAGCCTCTCAGACTGAACCTCGTGCCGGACACCACAGAACCACCTGCCGGACAGACCGGAACCACCTGCCGGACACGCCGGAACCGCCGGCTCGACCCGCCGGAACGACCGCTGGACATGCAAAATCACCTGCCGGCTACGCCGGAAACACTTGGCGAACACTCCGGAATCACCTGCCGGGCATGCCGGAACCATCTCTCAGATATGCCAGAACCGCGTGCCAATGACCCCGGAAGCACCTGCCGAGCACGCCGGAACCACCTGCTCGACTCGCCAAAACCACCTGCCGGACACGCCAAAATCACCTGCCGGCTACGCCACAACCAGTTGGGGAACACTTCGGAATCACCTGCCGGGCTTGCTGGAACCACCTGCTGGTCATGCCAAAATCACCTGCCAACTACGCCAGTACCACTTGGCGGACACTGTGGAAACACCTGTCGGGCCGGCCGGAACCACATCTCAGACGTGCCAGAACCATGAGCCTGAGATGCCGGAACCACTCCCAGAACAGACTGAAACCACCTGCCAGACCCGCCTGAACGCCCTGGCGAGCACGCCTGATCCACCTGCTCAACTAGCCGGAACCACCTTCCTGACACGCCAAAATCACCTGCCACGTATACCAGAACCACTTGGTGGACACTCCGGAATCATCTGCCGGACATGCCAGAACGAGCTCTCAGACACACCAGAACCACGTGCCAGAGTCTCCGGAAGCACCAGCTGAGCATGCCTGAGCCACCTGCTGGACTCGCAAGAAACACCTGTCGGACATGCCAAAATCACCTGCCGGGTACGCCAGAAACACTTGGCAGACGCTCCGGAATCACCTGTCGGGCGTGCCGGAACCACCTCTCAGACTTGCCAGAACCATGTTCTGGACACGCCGGTAGCACCTGCCGAGTATGCCGGAACCAGCTGATCCACTCCCCAGAACCACCTAGTGGACACGCCAAAATCCACTGCCGGCTACGCCGGAACCACCGGCTCGACTCGCCGGAACCACCGCCGGACATGCAAAATGTTCTGCCGGCTACGCCAGAACCACTTGGCGAACACTCCGGAATCACCTGCCGGGCATCCCGGAATCACCTGCCGGACATGCCGGAACCACCGGCTCGACTCGCCGGAACCATTGCCGGACATGCAAAATCACCTGCCGGCTACGCCAGAACCACTTGGCGAACACTCCAGAATCACCTGCCGGGCATGGCGGAACCACCTCTCAGACATGCCGGAACCACATGCCAATGACACCGGAAGCACCTGCCGAGCACGCCAGATCCACCTGATCGACTCGCCAAAACCACCTGCTGGACACGCCAAAATCACCTTCCGGCTATGCCACAGCCATTTGGTGAACACTTCGGAATCACCTGCCGGGCTGGCTGGAACCACCTGCCGGTCACGCCAACATCACCTGCCAGCTATGCCAGAACCACTTTGCGGACACCTTGGAAACACCTGTCGGGCCGGCCGGAACCACCTATCACACGTGCCAGAACCATGTGCCTGAGATGCCGGAACCACACCCCGAACAGACCGAAACCACCTGCCAGACCCGCCTGAACCACCTGCCGAGCACCCCGGAACCACCTACTCGACTCGCCGGAACCACCTACCTGACAGGCTAAAATCACCTGCCGGGTATGCCACAACCACTTGGTGGACACTCCGGAATCATCTGCTGGACATGCCAGAACCAGCTCTCAGACACACCAGAACCACGTGCCAGACACGCTGGAAGCACCTGCTGATCATGCCTGAGCCAAATGCTCGACTTGCAAGAAACACCTCCCAGACACGCCAAAATCACCTGCCGGGTACGCCAGAACCACGTGATGGACACTCAGGAATCAAATGTCGGGCATGCCGGAACCAACCCTCTGACGTGCCAGAACCTCGTGCCGGACACGCCAGAACCACCTGCCGGACAGACCTGAAACACCTGCTCGACACGCCAGAACCACCGGCTCGACTCGCCGGAAACACCGCCGGACATGCAAAATGACCTGCCGGCTACGCCAGAACCACTTGGCGAACACTCCGGAATCACCTGTCGGGCATGCCGGAACCACCTCTCAGACTTGCCAGAACCTCGTGCCGGACACGCCGGTACCACCTGCCGAGTATGCCGGAACCACCTGATCCACTCCCCAGAACCACCTGCTGGACACGCCAGAATCACCTGCCGGCTACGCCAGAACCACTCGGCAGACACTCCGGAACCACCTGCCGGGCATGCCGGAACCACCTCTCTGAGGTGCCAGAGCCACATGCCGGACACTCCGGAATCACCTGCCGGGCATGCCGGAACCATCTCTCAGACGTGCCAGAACCATGTTCCGGACACTCCGGTACCTCCTGCCGAGCTCCCCGGAACCACCTGCTGGACACGCCAAAATCACCTGCCGGCTACGCCAGAACCACTCGGCAGACACTCCGGAATCACCTGCCGGGCTGGCTGGAACCACCTGCCGTTCACGCAAACATCACCTTTCAGCTACGCCGGAACCACTTGGCGGACACTCCGGAAACACCTGTAGGGCCGTCCGGAACCACCTCTCAGACGTGCCAGAACCATGAGCCTGAGATGCCGGAACCACTCCCCGAACAGACAGAAACCACCTGCTAGACCCGCCTGAACCCCCTGGCGAACACGCCTGATCCACCTGCTCACCTAGCCGGAACCACCTTCCTGACAAGCCAAAATCACCTGCCAGGTATACCAGAACCACTTGGTGGACACTCCGGAATCATCTGCCGGACATGCCAGAACCAGCTCTCAGACACACCAGAACCACGTGCCAGAGACGCCGGAAGAACCAGCTGAGCATGCCTGAGCCACCTGCTCGACTCGCAAGAAACACCTGTCGGACATGCCAAAATCACCTGCTGGGTACGCCAGAAACACTTGGCCTACACTCCGGAATCACTTGTCGGGCGTGCCGGAACCACCTCTCAGACTTGCCAGAACCATGTTCTGGACACGCCGGTACCACCTGCCGAGTATGCCGGAACCAGCTGATGCACTCCCCAGAACCACCTAGTGGAGACGCCAAAATCAACTGCCGGCTATGCCGGAACCACCGGCTCGACTCACCGGAACCACTGCCGGACATGCAAAATGACCTGCCGGCTATGCCAGAACCACTTGGCGAACACTCCGGAATCACCTGTCGGGCATGCCGGAACCACCTCTCAGACTTGCCAGAACCACATGCCGGACACTCCGGAATCACCTGCCGGGCATGCTGGAACCACGTGCTGGACATGCCGGAACCACCTGCCGGACATGCCGGAACCACCTGCCGGACATTTGGGAACCACCGGCTCGACTCGCCGGAACCATTGCCGGACATGCAAAATCACCTGCCGGCTACGCCAGAACCACTTGGCGAACACTCCGGTATCACCTGCCGGGCATGCCGGAACCACCTCTCAGACATGCCGGAACCACATGACAATGACAGCGGAAGCCGAGCACGCCAGAACCACCTGCTTGACTCGCCAAAACCACCTGCTGGACGCGCCAAAATCACCTGCCGGCTACGCCAGAACCACTCGGCAGACACTCCGGAATCACATGCCAGGCATACCAGAACCACCTCTCAGAGGTGCCAGAACCAAATGCCGGAGACTCCGGAATCACCTGCCGGGCATGCCGGAACCATCTCTCAGAGGTGCCAGAACCACATGCCGGACACTCCAGAATCACATGCCAGGCATTCCGGAACCACCTCTCAGAGGTGCCAGAACCAAATGCCGGACACTTCGGAATCACCTGCCGGGCATGCCGGAACCATCTCTAAGACTTGCCAGAACCATGTTCCGGACATGCCGGAACCACCTGCCGAGCTGGCCGGAACCACCTGCTGGACGCGTCAAAATCACCTGCCGGCTACGCCAGAACCAATCGGCAGACACTCGGGAATCACATGCCAGGCATTCCGGAACCACCTCTCAGAGGTGCCAGAACCAAATGCCGGAGACTCCGGTATCACCTGCCGGGCATGCCGGAACCACCTCTCAGAGGTGCCAGAACCACATGCCGGACACTCCGGAATCACCTGCCGGGCATGCCGGAACCACCTGCCGGACATGCCGGAACCACCGGCTCGACTTGCCGGAACCATTGCCGGACATGCAAAATCACCTGCCGGCTACGCCAGAACCACTTGGCGAACACTCCGGAATCACCTGCCGGGCATGGCGGAACCACCTCTCAGACATGCCGGAACCACATGCCAATGACACCGGAAGCACCTCACGAGCACGCCAGAACCACCTGCTCGACTCGCCAAAACCACCTGCTGGACACGCCAAAATCACCATCCGGCTACGCCACAACCATTTGGTGAACACTTCGGAATCACCTGTCGGGCTGGCTGGAACCACCTGCCGGTCACGCCAACATCACCTGCCAGCTATGCCAGAACCACTTGGCGGACACCATGGAAACACCTGTCGGGCGAGCCGGAACCACCTCTCAGACGTGCCAGAACCATGTGCCTGAGATGCCGGAACCACACCCCGAAAAGACCGAAACCACCTGCCAGACCCGCCTGAACCACCTGCCGAGCATCCGGAACCACCTACTTGACACGCCGGAACCACCTACCTGACACGCTAAAATCACCTGCCGGGTATGCCACAACCACTTGGTGGACACTCCGGAATCATCTGCCGGACATGTCAGAACCAGCTCTCAGACACACCAGATCCACGTGCCAGACACGCCGGATGCACCTGCTGAGCGTGCCAGAGCCAAATGCTTGACTTACCAGAAACACCTGCCAGACACGCCAAAATCACCTGCCGGGTACGCCAGAAACACTTGGCGGACGCTCCGGAATCACCTTTCTGGCATGCCGGAACCAACTCTCAGACGTGCCAGAACCTCGTGCCGGACACGCCAGAACCACCTGCCGAGTATGCCGGAACCACATGATCCACTCCCCAGAACCACCTGCTGGACACGCCAGAATCACCTGCCGGCTACGCCAGAACCACTCGGCAGACACTCCGGAACCACCTGCCGGGCATGCCGGAACCACCTCTCAGAGGTGCCAGAACCACATGCCGGACACTCCGGAATCACCTGCCGGGCATGCCGGAACCACCTCTCAGACGTGCCAGAACCATGTTCCGGACACGCCGGTACCACCTGCCGAGCTCGCCGGAACCACCTGCTGGACACGCCAAAATCACCTGCCGGCTACGCCAGAACCACTCGGCAGACACTCCGGAATCACCTGCCGGGCATGCCGGAATCACCTGCCGGACATGCTGGAACCACCGGCTCGACTCGCCGGAACCATTGCCGGACATGCAAAATCACCTGCCGGCTACGCCAGAACCACTTGGCGAACACTCCAGAATCACCTGCCGGGCATGGCGGAACCACCTCTCAGACATGCCGGAACCACATGCCAATCACACCGGAAGCACCTGCCGAGCACGCCAGATCCACCTGATCGACTCTCCAAAACCACCTGCTGGACACGCCAAAATCACCTTCCCGCTATGCCACAGCCATTTGGTGAACACTTCGGAATCACCTGCCGGGCTGGCTGGAACCACCTGCCGGTCACGCCAACATCACCTGCCAGCTATGCCAGAACCACTTTGCGGACACCTTGGAAACACCTGTCGGGCCGGCCGGAACCACCTATCAGACGTGCCAGAACCATGTGCCTGAGATGCCGGAACCACACCCCGAACAGACCGAAACCACCTGCCAGACCCGCCTGAACCACCTGCCGAGCACCCCGGAACCACCTACTCGACTCGCCGGAACCACCTACCTGACAGGCTAAAATCACCTGCCGGGTATGCCACAACCACTTGGTGGACACTCCGGAATCATCTGCTGGACATGCCAGAACCAGCTCTCAGACACACCAGAACCACGTGCCAGACACGCTGGAAGCACCTGCTGATCATGCCTGAGCCAAATGCTCGACTTGCAAGAAACACCTCCCAGACACGCCAAAATCACCTGCCGGGTACGCCAGAACCACGTGATGGACACTCAGGAATCACCTGTCGGGCATGCCGGAACCAACCCTCTGACGTGCCAGAACCTCGTGCCGGACACGCCGGAACCACCTGCCGGACAGACCTGAAACACCTGCTCGACACGCCGGAACCACCGGCTCGACTCGCCGGAAACACCGCCGGACATGCAAAATGACCTGCCGGCTACGCCAGAACCACTTGGCGAACACTCCGGAATCACCTGTCGGGCATGCCGGAACCACCTCTCAGACTTGCCAGAACCTCGTGCCGGACACGCCGGTACCACCTGCCGAGTATGCCGGAACCACCTGATCCACTCCCCAGAACCACCTGCTGGACACGCCAGAATCACCTGCCGGCTACGCCAGAACCACTCGGCAGACACTCCGGAACCACCTGCCAGGCATGCCGGAACCACCTCTCTGAGGTGCCAGAGCCACATGCCGGACACTCCGGAATCACCTGCCGGGCATGCCAGAACCATCTCTCAGACGTGCCAGAACCATGTTCCGGACACTCCGGTACCACCTGCCGAGCTCCCCGGAACCACCTGCTGGACACGCAAAAATCACCTGCCGGCTACGCCAGAACCACTCGGCAGACACTCCGGAATCACCTGCCGGGCTAGCTGGAACCACCTGCCGTTCACGCAAACATCACCTTTCAGCTACGCCGGAACCACTTGGCGGACACTCCGGAAACACCTGTAGGGCCGGCCGGAACCACCTCTCAGACGTGCCAGAACCATGAGCCTGAGATGCCGGAACCACTCCCCGAACAGACAGAAACCACCTGCTAGACCCGCCTGAACCCCCTGGCGAACACGCCTGATCCACCTGCTCACCTAGCCGGAACCACCTTCCTGACAAGCCAAAATCACCTGCCAGGTATACCAGAACCACTTTGTGGACACTCCGGAATCATCTGCCGGACATGCCAGAACGAGATCTCAGACACACCAGAACCACGTGCCAGAGTCTCCGGAAGCACCAGCTGAGCATGCCTGAGCCACCTGCTGGACTCGCAAGAAACACCTGTCGGACATGCCAAAATCACCTGCCGGGTACGCCAGAAACACTTGGCGGACGCTCCGGAATCACCTGTCGGGCGTGCCGGAACCACCTCTAAGACTTGCCAGAACCATGTTCTGGACACGCCGGTAGCACCTGCCGAGTATGCCGGAACCAGCTGATCCAATCCCCAGAACCACCTAGTGGACACGCCAAAATCCACTGCCGGCTACGCCGGAACCACCGGCTCGACTCGCCGGAACCACCGCCGGACATGCAAAATGTTCTGCTGGCTACGCCAGAACCACTTGGCGAACACTCCGGAATCACCTGCCGGGCATGCCGGAATCACCTGCCGGACATGCTGGAACCACCGGCTCGACTCGCCGGAACCATTGCCGGACATGCAAAATCACCTGCCGGCTACGCCAGAACCACTTGGCGAACACTCCAGAATCACCTGCCGGGCATGGCGGAACCACCTCTCAGACATGCCGGAACCAAATGCCAATCACACCGGAAGCACCTGCCGAGCACGCCAGATCCACCTGATGGACTCGCCAAAACCACCTGCTGGACGAGCCAAAATCACATGCCGGCTACGCCAGAACCACTCGGCAGACACTCCGGAATAACATGCCAGGCATAACAGAACCACGTCTCAGAGGTGCCGGAACCAAATGCCGGAGACTCCGGTATCACCTGCCGGGCATGCCGGAACCACCTCTCAGAGGTGCCAGAACCACATGCCGGACACTCCGGAATCACCTGCTGGGCATGCCGGAACCACCTGCCGGACATGCCGGAACCACCAGCTCGACTTGCCGGAACCATTGCCGGACATGCAAAATCACCTGCCGGCTACGCCAGAACCACTTGGCGAACACTCCGGAATCACCTCCCGGGCATGGCGGAACCACCTCTCAGACATGCCGGAACCACATGCCAATGACACCGGAAGCACCTCCCGAGCACGCCAGAACCACCTGCTCGACTCGCCAAAACCACCTGCTGGACACGCCAAAATCACCATCCGGCTACGCCACAACCATTTGGTGAACACTTCGGAATCACCTGTCGGGCTGGCTGGAACCACCTGCCGGTCACGCCAACATCACCTGCCAGCTATGCCAGAACCACTTGGCGGACACCATGGAAACACCTGTCGGGCGGGCCGGAACCACCTCTCAGACGTGCCAGAACCATGTGCCTGAGATGCCGGAACCACACCCCGAAAAGACCGAAACCACCTGCCAGACCCGCCTGAACCACCTGCCGAGCATCCGGAACCACCTACTTGACACGCCGGAACCACCTACCTGACACGCTAAAATCACCTGCCGGGTATGCCACAACCACTTGGTGGACACTCCGGAATCATCTGCCGGACATGTCAGAACCAGCTCTCAGACACACCAGATCCACGTGCCAGACACGCCGGATGCACCTGCTGAGCGTGTCAGAGCCAAATGCTTGACTTACCAGAAACACCAGCCAGACACGCCAAAATCACCTGCCGGGTACGCCAGAAACACTTGGCGGACGCTCCGGAATCACCTTTCCGGCATGCCGGAACCAACTCTCAGACGTGCCAGAACCTCGTGCCGGACACGCCAGAACCACCTGCTGAGTATGCCGGAACCACATGATCCACTCCCCAGAACCACCTGCTGGACACGCCAGAATCACCTGCCGGCTACGCCAGAACCACTCGGCAGACACTCCGGAACCAACTGCCGGGCATGCCGGAACCACCTCTCAGAGGTGCCAGAACCACATGCTGGACACTCCGGAATGACCTGCCGGGCATGCCGGAACCACCTCTCAGACGTGCCAGAACCATGTTCCGGACACGCCGGTACCACCTGCCGAGTTCGCCGGAACCACCTGCTGGACACGCCAAAATCACCTGCCGGCTACGCCAGAACCACTCGGCAGACACTCCGGAATCACCTGCGGGGCTGGCTGGAACCACGTGCCGGTCACGCCAACATCACCTTTCAGCTACGCCAGAACCACTTGGCGGACACTCCGGAAACACCTCTCCGGCCGGCCGGAAACACCTCTCAGAGGTGCCAGAGCCATGTGCCTAACATGCCGGAACCACTCCCCGAACAGACCGAAACCACCTGCCAGACCCGCCTGAACCCACTGGCGACCACGCCTCATCCACCTGCTCAACTAGCCGGAACCACCTTCCTGACACGCCAAAATAACCTGCCGGCTACGCCACAACCATTTGGTGAACTCTTCGGAATCACCTGCCGGGCTGGCTGCAGAACCACTCGGCAGACTCTCCGGAACCACCTGCCGGGCATGCCGGAACCGCCTCTCAGACATGCCGGAACCACATGCCAATGACACCGGAAGCACCTACCGAGCACGCAAGAACCACCTGCTCGACTCGCCAAAACCACCTGCTGGACACGCCAAAATCACCTGCCGGCTACGCCACAACCATTTGGTGAACTCTTCAGAATCACCAGCCGGGCTGGCTGGAACCACCTGCCGTTCACGCAAACATCACCTTTCAGCTACGCCGGAACCACTTGGCGGACACTCCGGAAACACCTGTAGGGCCGGCCGGAACCACCTCTCAGACGTGCCAGAACCATGTGCCTGAGATGCCGGAACCACTCCCCGAACAGACCGAAACCACCTGCTAGACCCGCCTGAACACCCTGGCGAACACGCCTGATCCACCTGCTCACCTAGCCGGAACCACCTTCCTGACACGCCAAAATCACCTGCCAGGTATACCAGAACCACTTGGTGGACACTCCGGAATCATCTGCCGGACATGCCAGAAGCAGCTCTCAGACACACCAGAACCACGTGCCAGAGACGCCGGAAGAACCAGCTGAGCATGCCTGAGCCACCTGCTCGACTCGCAAGAAACACCTGTCGGACATGCCAAAATCACCTGCTGGGTACGCCAGAAACACTTGGCCTACACTCCGGAATCACTTGTCGGGCGTGCCGGAACCACCTCTCAGACTTGCCAGAACCATGTTCTGGACACGCCGGTAGCACCTGCCGAGTATGCCGGGACCAGCTGATCCACTCTCCAGAACCACCTAGTGGACACGCCAAAATCCACTGCCGGCTACGCCGGAACCACCGGCTCGACTCGCCGGAACCACCGCCGGACATGCAAAATGTTCTGCCGGCTACGCCAGAACCACTTGGTGAACACTCCGGAATCACCTGCCGGGCATGCTGGAACCACGTGCTGGACATGCCGGAACCACCTGACGGACATGCCGGAACCACCTGCCGGACATTCGGGAACCACCGGCTCGACTCGCCGGAACCATTGCCGGACATGCAAAATCACCTGCCGGCTACGCCAGAACCACTTGGCGAACACTCCGGAATCACCTGCCGGGCATGCCGGAATCACCTGC
Organism: Equus przewalskii; assembly: GCF_037783145.1. NCBI lineage: Eukaryota > Metazoa > Chordata > Mammalia > Perissodactyla > Equidae > Equus > Equus przewalskii. The sequence continues at coordinate 37,221 of NW_027228673.1, read as the reverse complement.
CGGACATGCTGGAACCACCGGCTTGACTCGCTGGAACCATTGCCGGACATGCAAAATCACCTGCCGGCTACGCCAGAACCACTTGGCGAACACTCCAGAATCACCTGCCGGGAATGGCAGAACCACCTCTCAGACATGCCGGAACCACATGCCAATGACACCGGAAGCACCTGCCGAGCACGCCAGATCCACCTGCTCGACTCGCCAAAACCACCTGCTGGATACGCCAAAATCACCTTCCGGCTATGCCACAGCCATTTGGTGAACACTTCGGAATCACCTGCCGGGCTGGCTGGAACCACCTGCCGGTCACGCCAACATCACCTGCCAGCTATGCCAGAACCACTTTGCGGACACCTTGGAAACACCTGTCGGGCCGGCCGGAACCACCTATCAGACGTGCCAGAACCATGTGCCTGAGATGCCGGAACCACACCCCGAACAGACCGAAACCACCTGCCAGACCCGCCTGAACCACCTGCCGAGCACCCCGGAACCACCTACTCGACTCGCCGGAACCACCTACCTGACACGCTAAAATCACCTGCCGGGTATGCCACAACCACTTGGTGGACACTCCGGAATCATCTGCCGGACATGCCAGAACCAGCTCTCAGACACACCAGAACCACGTGCCAGACACGCTGGAAGCACCTGCTGATCATGCCTGAGCCAAATGCTCGACTTGCTAGAAACACCTCCCAGACACGCCAAAATCACCTGCCGGGTACGCCAGAACCACGTGATGGACACTCAGGAATCACCTGTCGGGCATGCCGGAACCAACCCTCTGACGTGCCAGAACCTCGTGCCGGACACGCCAGAACCACCTGCCGGACAGACCTGAAACACCTGCTCGACACGCCGGAACCACCGGCTCGACTCGCCGGAAACACCGCCGGACATGCAAAATCACCTGCCGGCTAGGCCAGAACCACTTGGCGAACACTCCGGAATCACCTGTCGGGCATGCCGGAACCACCTGTCAGACTTGCCAGAACCTCGTGCCGGACACGCCGGTACCACCTGCCGAGTATGCCGGAACCACCTGATCCACTCCCCAGAACCACCTGCTGGACACGCCAGAATCACCTGCCGGCTACGCCAGAACCACTCGGCAGACACTCCGGAACCACCTGCCGGGCATGCCGGAACCACCTCTCTGAGGTGCCAGAGCCACATGCCGGACACTCCGGAATCACCTGCCGGGCATGCCAGAACCATCTCTCAGACGTGCCAGAACCATGTTCCAGACACTCCGGTACCACCTGCCGAGCTCCCCGGAACCACCTGCTGGACACGCCAAAATCACCTGCCGGCTACGCCAGAACCACTCGGCAGACACTCCGGAATCACCTGCCGGGCTGGCTGGAACCACCTGCCGTTCACGCAAACATCACCTTTCAGCTACGCCGGAACCACTTGGCGGACACTCCGGAAACACCTGTAGGGCCGGCCGGAACCACCTCTCAGACGTGCCAGAACCATGTGCCTGAGATGCCGGAACCACTCCCCGAACAGACCGAAACCACCTGCTAGACCAGCCTGAACCCCCTGGCGAACACGCCTGATCCACCTGCTCACCTAGCCGGAACCACCTTCCTGACACGCCAAAATCACCTGCCAGGTATACCAGAACCACTTGGTGGACACTCCGGAATCATCTGCCGGACATGCCAGAACCAGCTCTCAGACACACCAGAACCACGTGCCAGAGACGCCGGAAGAACCAGCTGAGCATGCCTGAGCCACCTGCTCGACTCGCAAGAAACACCTGTCGGACATGCCAAAATCACCTGCTGGGTACGCCAGAAACACTTGGCCTACACTCCGGAATCACTTGTCGGGCGTGCCGGAACCACCTCTCAGACTTGCCAGAATCATGTTCTGGACACGCCGGTACCACCTGATGAGTATGCCGGAACCAGCTGATGCACTCCCCAGAACCACCTAGTGGAGACGCCAAAATCAACTGCCGGCTATGCCGGAACCACCGGCTCGACTCACCGGAACCACTGCCGGACATGCAAAATGACCTGCCGGCTATGCCAGAACCACTTGGCGAACACTCCGGTATCACCTGCCGGGCATGCCGGAACCACCTCTCAGAGGTCCCAGAACCACATGCCGGACACTCCGGAATCACCTGCCGGGCATGCCGGAACCACGTGACGGACATGCCGGAACCACCGGCTCGACTCGCCGGAACCATTGCCGGACATGCAAAATCACCTGCCGGCTATGCCAGAACCACTTGGGGAACACTCCGGAATCACCTGCCGGGCATGGCGGAACCACCTATCTGACATGCCGGAACCACATGCCAAGGACACCGGAAGCACCTGCCGAGCACGCCAGAACCACCTGCTTGACTCGCCAAAACCACCTGCTGGACGCGCCAAAATCACCTGCCGGCTACGCCAGAACCACTCGGCAGACACTCCGGAATCACATGCCAGGCATTCCGGAACCACCTCTCAGAGGTGCCAGAACCAAATGCCGGAGACTCCGGTATCACCTGCCGGCCATGCCGGAGCCACCTCTCAGAGGTGCCAGAACCACATGCCGGACACTCCGGAATCACCTGCCGGGCATGCCGGAACCACCTGCCGGACATGCCGGAACCACCGGCCCGACTCGCTGGAACCATTGCCGGACATGCAAAATCACCTGCCGGCTACGCCAGAACCACTTGGCGAACACTCCGGAATCACCTGCCGGGAATGGCGTAACCACCTCTCAGACATGCCGGAACCACATGCCAATGACACCGGAAGCACCTCCTGAGCACGCCAAAACCACCTGCTGGACACGCCAAAATCACCATCCGGCTACGCCACAACCATTTGGTGAGCACTTCGGAATCACCTGTCGGGCTGGCTGGAACCACCTGCCGGTCACGCCAACATCACCTGCCAGCTATGCCAGAACCACTTGGCGGACACCATGGAAACACCTGTCGGGCGGGCCGGAACCACCTCTCAGACGTGCCAGAACCATGTGCCTGAGATGCCGGAACCACACCCCGAAAAGACCGAAACCACCTGCCAGACCCGCCTGAACCACCTGCCGAGCATCCGGAACCACCTACTTGACACGCCGGAACCACCTACCTGACAGGCTAAAATCACCTGCCGGGTATGCCACAACCACTTGGTGGACACTCCGGAATCATCTGCCGGACATGTCAGAACCAGCTCTCAGACACACCAGAACCACGTGCCAGACACGCCGGATGCACCTGCTGATCATGCCTGAGCCAAATGCTCGACTTGCCAGAAACACCTGCCAGACACGCCAAAATCACCTGCCGGGTACGCCAGAAACACTTGGCGAACACTCCGGAATCACCTGCCGGGCATGCTGGAACCACGTGCTGGACATGCCGGAACCACCTGATGGACATGCCGGAACCACCTGCCGGACATTCGGGAACCACCGGCTCGACTCGCCGGAACCATTGCCGGACATGCAAAATCACCTGCCGGCTACGCCAGAACCACTTGGCAAACACTCCGGTATCACCTGCCGGGCATGCCAGAACCACCTCTCAGAGGTCCCAGAACCACATGCCGGACACTCCGGAATCACCTGCCGGGCATGCCGGAACCACGTGACGGACATGCCGGAACCACCGGCTCGACTCGCCGGAACCATTGCCGGACATGCAAAATCACCTGCCGGCTATGCCAGAACCACTTGGGGAACACTCCGGAATCACCTGCCAGGCATGGCGGAACCACCTCTCAGACATGCCGGAACCACATGCCAATGACACCGGAAGCACCTGCCGAGCACGCCAGAACCACCTGCTTGACTCGCCAAAACCACCTGCTGGACGCGCCAAAATCACCTGCTGGCTACGCCAGAACCACTCGGCAGACACTCCGGAATCACATGCCAGGCATACCAGAACCACCTCTCAGAGGTGCCAGAACCAAATGCCGGAGACTCCGGTATCACCTGCCGGGCATGCCGGAACCACCTCTCAGAGGTGCCAGAACCACATGCCGGACACTCCGGAATCACCTGCCGGGCATGCCGGAACCACCTGATCCACACCCCAGAACCACCTGCTGGACATGCCGGAATCACCTGCCGGGCATGCTGGAACCACGTGCTGGACATGCCGGAACCACCTGCCGGACATGCCGGAACCACCGGCTCGACTCGCCGGAACCATAGCCGGACATGCAAAATCACCTGCCGGCTACCCCAGAACCACTAGGCGAACACTCCGGTATCACCTGCCGGGCATGCCGGAACAACCTCTCAGAGGTGCCAGAACCACATGCCGGACACTCCGGAATCACCTGCCGGGCATGCCGGAACCACGTGCCGGACATGCCGGAACCACCGGCTCGACTCGCCGGAACCATTGCCGGACATGCAAAATCACCTGCCAGCTATGCCAGAACCACTTGGGGAACACTCCGGAATCACCTGCCGGGCATGGCGGAACCACCTCTCAGACATGCCGGAACCACATGCCAATGACACCGGAAGCACCTGCCGAGCACGCCAGAACCACCTGCTCGACTCGCCAAAACCACCTGCTTGACGCGCCAAAATCACCTGCCGGCTACGCCACAACCGTTTGGTGAACTCTTCGGAATCACCTGCTGGGCTAGCTGGAACCACCTGCCGGTCACGCCAACATCACCTGCCAGCTATGCCAGAACCACTTGGCGGACACCATGGAAACAACTGTCGGGCCGGCCGGAACCACCTCTCAGACGTGCCAGAACCATGTGCCTGAGATGCCGGAACCACAACACGAAAAGACCGAAACCACCTGCCAGACCCGGCTGAACCACCTGCCGAGCACGCCGGAACCACCTACTCGACTCGCCGGAACCACCTACCTGACACGCTAAAATCACCTGCCGGGTATGCCACAACCACTTGGTGGACACTCCGGAATCATCTGCCGGACATGCCAGAACCAGCTCTCAGACACACCAGAACCACGTGCCAGACACGCCGAATGCACCTGCTGATCATGCCTGAGCCAAATGCTCGACTTGCCAGAAACACCTGCCAGACACGCCAAAATCACCTGCCGGGTACGCCAGAAACACTTGGCGAACACTCCGGAATCACCTGTCGGGCATGCCGGAACCACCTGTCAGACTTGCCAGAACCTCGTGCCGGACACGCCGGTACCACCTGCCGAGTATGCCGGAACCACCTGATCCACTCCCCAGAACCACCTGCTGGACACGCCAGAATCACCTGCCGGCTACGCCAGAACCACTCGGCAGACACTCCGGAACCACCTGCCAGGCATGCCGGAACCACCTCTCTGAGGTGCCAGAGCCACATGCCGGACACTCCGGAATCACCTGCCGGGCATGCCAGAACCATCTCTCAGACGTGCCAGAACCATGTTCCGGACACTCCGGTACCACCTGCCGAGCTCCCCAGAACCACCTGCTGGACACGCCAGAATCACCTGCCGGCTACGCCAGAACCACTCGGCAGACACTCCGGAACCACCTGCCGGGCATGCCGGAACCACCTCTCAGAGGTGCCAGAACCACATGCCGGACACTCCGCAATCACCTGCCGGGCATGCCGGAACCACCTCTCAGACGTGCCAGAACCATGTTCCGGACACGCCGGTACCACCTGCCGAGCTCGCCGGAACCACCTGCTGGACACGCCAAAATCACCTGCCGGCTACCCCAGAACCACACGGCAGACACTCCGGAATCACCTGCGGGGCTGGCTGGAACCACGTGCCGGTCACGCCAACATCACCTTTCAGCTACGCCAGAACCACTTGGCGGACACTCCGGAAACACCTCTCCGGCCGGCCGGAAACACCTCTCAGAGGTGCCAGAACCATGTGCCTAACATGCCGGAACCACTCCCCGAACAGACCGAAACCACCTGCCAGACCCGCCTGAACCCACTGGCGACCACGCCTGATCCACCTGCTCAACTAGCCGGAACCACCTTCCTGACACGCCAAAATAACCTGCCGGCTACGCCACAACCATTTGGTGAACTCTTCGGAATCACCTGCCGGGCTGGCTGCAGAACCACTCGGCAGACTCTCCGGAACCACCTGCCGGGCCTGCCGGAACCACCTCTCAGACATGCCGGAACCACATGCCAATGACACCGGAAGCACCTACCGAGCACACAAGAACCACCTGCTCGACTCGCCAAAACCACCTGCTGGACACGCCAAAATCACCTGCCGGCTACGCCACAACCATTTGGTGAACTCTTCAGAATCACCTGCCGGGCTTGCTGGAACCACCTGCTGGTCACGCCAACATCACCTGCCAGCTATGCCAGAACCACTTGGCGGACACCATGGAAACACCTGTCGGGTCGGCCGGAACCACCTCTCAGACGTGCCAGAACCATGAGCCTGAGATGCCGGAACCACTCCCAGAACAGACCGAAACCACCTGCCAGACCCGCCTGAACCCCCTGGCGAGCACGCCTGATCCACCTGCTCAACTAGCCGTAACCACCTTCCTGACACGCCAAAATCACCTGCCACGTATACCAGAACCACTTGGTGGACACTCCGGAATCATCTGCCGGACATGCCAGAACGAGCTCTCAGACACACCAGAACCACGTGCCAGAGTCTCCGGAAGCACCAGCTGAGCATGCCTGAGCCACCTGCTGCAATCGCAAGAAACACCTGTCGGACATGCCAAAATCACCTGCCGGGTACGCCAGAAACACTTGGCGGACGCTCCGGAATCACCTGTCGGGCGTGCCGGAACCACCTCTCAGACTTGCCAGAACCATGTTCTGGACACGCCGGTAGCACCTGCCGAGTATGCCGGGACCAGCTGATCCACTCCCCAGAACCACCTAGTGGACACGCCAAAATCAACTGCCGGCTACGCCGGAACCACCGGCTCGACTCGCCGGAACCACCACCGGACATGCAAAATGTTCTGCCGGCTACGCCAGAACCACTTGGCGAACACTCCGGAATCACCTGCCGGGCATGCCGGAATCACCTGCCGGACATGCTGGAACCACCGGCTCGACTCGCTGGAACCATTGCCGGACATGCAAAATCACCTGCCGGCTACGCCAGAACCACTTGGCGAACACTCCAGAATCACCTGCCGGGAATGGCGGAACCACCTCTCAGACATGCCGGAACCACATGCCAATGACACCGGAAGCACCTGCCGAGCACGCCAGATCCACCTGCTCGACTCGCCAAAACCACCTGCTGGACACGCCAAAATCACCTTCCGGCTATGCCACAGCCATTTGGTGAACACTTCGGAATCACCTGCCGGGCTGGCTGGAACCACCTGCCGGTCACGCCAACATCACCTGCCAGCTATGCCAGAACCACTTTGCGGACACCTTGGAAACACCTGTCGGGCCGGCCGGAACCACCTATCAGACGTGCCAGAACCATGTGCCTGAGATGCCGGAACCACACCCCGAACAGACCGAAACCACCTGCCAGACCCGCCTGAACCACCTGCCGAGCACCCCGGAACCACCTACTCGACTCGCCGGAACCACCTACCTGACAGGCTAAAATCACCTGCCGGGTATGCCACAACCACTTGGTGGACACTCCGGAATCATCTGCCGGACATGCCAGAACCAGCTCTCAGACACACCAGAACCACGTGCCAGAGACGCCGGAAGAACCAGCTGAGCATGCCTGAGCCACCTGTTCGACTCGCAAGAAACACCTGTCGGACATGCCAAAATCACCTGCTGGGTACGCCAGAAACACTTGGCCTACACTCCGGAATCACTTGTCGGGCGTGCCGGAACCACCTCTCAGACTTGCCAGAACCATGTTCTGGACACGCCGGTACCACCTGCCGAGTATGCCGGAACCAGCTGATGCACTCCCCAGAACCACCTAGTGGAGACGCCAAAATCAACTGCCGGCTATGCCGGAACCACCGGCTCGACTCACCGGAACCACTGCCGGACATGCAAAATGACCTGCCGGCTATGCCAGAACCACTTGGCGAACACTCCGGTATCACCTGCCGGGCATGCCGGAACCACATCTCAGAGGTTCCAGAACCACATGCCGGACACTCCGGAATCACCTGCCGGGCATGCCGGAACCACGTGACGGACATGCCGGAACCACCGGCTCGACTCGCCGGAACCATTGCCGGACATGCAAAATCACCTGCCGGCTATGCCAGAACCACTTGGGGAACACTCCGGAATCACCTGCCGGGCATGGCGGAACCACCTATCAGACATGCCGGAACCACATGCCAAGGACACCGGAAGCACCTGCCGAGCACGCCAGAACCACCTGCTTGACTCGCCAAAACCACCTGCTGGACGCGCCAAAATCACCTGCCGGCTACGCCAGAACCACTCGGCAGACACTCCGGAATCACATGCCAGGCATTCCGGAACCACCTCTCAGAGGTGCCAGAACCAAATGCCGGAGACTCCGGGATCACCTGCCGGGCATGCCGGAGCCACCTCTCAGAGGTGCCAGAACCACATGCCGGACACTCCGGAATCACCTGCCGGGCATGCCGGAACCACCTGCCGGACATGCCGGAACCACCGGCCCGACTCGCTGGAACCAATGCCGGACATGCAAAATGAGCTGCCGGCTACGCCAGAACCACTTGGCGAACACTCCGGAATCACCTGCCGGGCATGCCGGAACCACCTGCCGGACATGCCGGAATCACCGGCCCGACTCGCTGGAACCATTGCCGGACATGCAAAATCACCTGCCGGCTACGCCAGAACCACTCGGCGAAAGTCCGGAATCACCTGCCGGCATGCCGTAACCACCTCTCAGACGTCCCAGAACCACGTGCAGGACACGCCAGAACCACCTGCCGAGCATGCAGGAACCACCTGCTCGACTCGCAGGACCCACCTGCCGGACACGCAAAAATCACCTGCTGGCTATGCCAGAACCACTTGCCAGACTTTCCAGAATCACCCGCCGGGAATGCCGGACCCACCTCTCAAATGTGCCAAAATCAAGTGCCGGAGACGCCAGAAGCACCTGCCAAGCTAGCTGGAAGCACCTGCTTGAATCGTCGGAACCACCTGTGGGACACGCCAAAATCACCAGCCAGCTACGCCAGAAACACTTGGTGGACAATCCGGAATCAACTGCACGACATGTCAGAAAAACCTGTCAGACGTGGTGGAACCACGTGCCGGGCACGGCGGAACCACCTCCCGGACACACCGGAACCACCTACCGGACCTGCCTGAATCACCTGCTGAGCATGCCGGAACCACCTGCCGGACATGCCAAAATCACCTGCGGGCTAGGCCAGAACCACTTGGAGGACTCTCCGGGATCACCTGACGTGCATGCCAGTAACACCTCTCAGACGTACCAGAACCACGTGCGGGACACGCCGGAACCCACTACCGGACAGACCGGAACCACCTGCCGGACACGCCAGAATCACCTGCCGAGAACGCCGGAATCACCTGAACAGCTCGCCAGAAACACCTGCCGGACACGTCAAAATCACCTGCCGGACATGCCAAAATCACCTGCCAGCTACGCCAGAACCACTTGCCGGACACTCCAGAATCACCTGTCGGGCATGCCAGAACCACCTCTCAGACGTGCCAGAACCACGTGCCAGAGACACTGGATGCACCAGCTGAGTACTCCGGAACCTCCTGCTCGACTCGCCGAAACCACCTGCCGGAGATGCCAAAATCACCTGCCGGCTAGGCCAGAACCACGTGGCGGACACGATGGAATCACCTGCAGGGCATGCCGGAACCACCTCTCAGACGTGCCAGAACCACATGTCGGACACTCCGGAATCACCTGCCGGGCATGCCAGAACCACCTCTCGGACGTGCCACAACCACGTGCCGGAGAGACCGGAAGCACCTGCCGAGCTCGCCGGAACCACCTGCTGGACACGCCGGAACCACCTGCCTGACACGCCAAAATCACGTGACGGCTACGCCAAAACCACTTGGTGGACACTCCAGAATCACCTTCCGAGCATGCTGGAACCACGTCATGGACAGACTGCAAACACCTGCCAGACCTGCCTGAACCACCTGCAGAGCACGCCGGAACCACCTGATCCACTCCCCAGAACCACCTGCCACACATGCCAAAATCAACTGCCGGCTGCGCCAGAACCACTTGGCACATACTCCAGAATCACATGCCGGTCATGCCGGAACCACCTCTCAAACGTGCAAGAACCACATACCGGAGACGCCGGAAGCACGTGCTGAGCATGCCAGAACCACCTGTGCCACTCCACAGAACCACCTGCCGGTCACGCCAAAATCACCTGCCGGCTACGCCAGAACCACTTGGCAAACACTCCGGAATCACATGCAGGGCATGCCGGAACCACCTCTCAGCCATGCCAGTACCACGTGCCAGAGACACCGGATGCACCTGCCGAGCACGCCAGAACCTCCTGCTCGACTCGCCGGAACCACCTGCCGGAGATGCCAAAATCCCCTGCCGGCTAGGCCAGAACCACGTGGCGCAATCTATGAAATCACATGCTGCGCATGCCGGAACGACCTCTCAGACGTGCCAGAAGCACGTGTGGGACACGCCGGAAGCACCTAATGGACAGACCGGAACCTCCTGGAGGACCCGCCTGAAATACCTGCTTAGCACTCCGGAACAACCTGCTCGACTCATTCGAGCCACCTGCTGGAAATGCCAAAATCACCAGCCGGCTATGCCAGAACCACTTGACGGACACTCCGGAATCACCTGCAGGGCATGCCGGAACCACCGCTCAGATGTGCAAGAACCACATGCCGCAGACTCCGGAATCACGTGCCGGGCATGCCAGAACCACCTCTCAAATCTGCCAAAATCAAGTGCCGGAGACGCCAGAAGCACCTGCCGAGCTAGCCGGCAGCACCTTCTCGAATCATCGGAACCGCCTGTGGGACACACCAAAATCACCTGCCTGCTACATCAGAAGCACTTGGTGGACAACCCGGAATCACCTGCCGGACATGCCAGAACCACCTGTCAGACGTGCCGGAACCACGTGCCGCACACGCCGGAACCAACTCCTGGACAGACCAGAACCACCTACCGGACCTGCCTGAACCACCTGCCGAGCATGAGGGAACCACCTGCCGGACACGCCAAAATCACCTGCCAGGTATACCAGAACCACTTGGTGGACACTCCCGAATCATCTGCCGGACATACCAGAACCAGCTCTCAGACACACCAGAACCATGTGCCAGAGACGCCGGAAGCACCTCCAGAGCATGCCTGAGCCACCTGCTCGACTCGCAAGAAACACCTGTCGGACACGCCAAAATCACCTGCCGGCTATGCCAGAACCACCTGCCGGCTACGCCAGAACCACTAGGCAGACACTCCGGAATCACCTGCCAGGCATGCCGGAACCACCACTCAGAGGTGCCAGAACCACACGCCGGAGACCCCGGAATCACCTGCCGGGCATGCCGGAACCACCTCTCAGAGGTGCCAGAACCACATGCCGGAGACTCCGGAATCACCTGCCGGGCATGCCGGAACCATCTCTCAGACGTGCCACAACCACGTGCCGGAGAGACCAGAAGCACCTGCCGAGCTCGCCGGAAACACCTGCTGGACATGCGAGAACCACCTGCCTGACAGGCCAAAATCATATGCCAGCTACGCCAAAACCACTTGGTGGACACTCCAGAATCAACTTGCGGGCATGCCGGGACCACGTCATGGACAGACTGCAAACACCTGCCGGACCTGCCTGAACCACCTGCCGAGCACGCCGGAAGCACCTGCTCGACTCACCAGAGCCACCTGCCGGACACACCAGAAACACCTGCAGGGTACGCCAGAACCACTTGGAGGACTCTCCGGGATCACCTGCCGGGCATGCCAGAACCACCTCTCAGACATGCCAGAAGCATGTGCCGGACACGCCGGAACCACCTGCCGAGTATGCCGGAACCTCGTGCTCCACTCCCCAGAACCACCTGCTGGACACGCCAAAATCACCTGCTGGCTACGCCAGAACCACTCAGCAGACACTCCAGAACCACCTCCAGGACAGACCGGAACCACTTGCCGGACACGCCAGAATCACCAGCCGGCTACGCCACAACCACTTGTCAGACACTCCGGAATCACCTGCCGGGCATGCTGGAACCACATCACAGAGGTGCCGCAAACACATGCCGGAGACGGCGGAAGCACCTGCCGAGAATGCCGGAAGTTACTGATCCACTCCCCAGAGCCACCTGCCGGACACGCCAAAATCACCTGCCGGGTACGCCAGAACCACTTGGCGGACACTGCGGAATCACCTGCCGGTCATGCCAGCACAACCTCTCAGAAGTGCCAGAAGCACATGCCGGACAGGCCGGAACCATCTCCCGGACAGACCGGAAACACAGGAAACACTCGCCGGAACCACCTGCTTGTCTCACCGGTCCCACCGCCGGACATGGAAAATCACCTGCCAGTTACGCCAGAGCCACTTGGCGAACACTCTGGAATCACCTGCCGGGCATGCCGGAACCACCTCTCAGACATGCCAGAACCATGTGCCTGAGATGCCGGAACCACACCCCGAACAGACCGAAGCTACCTGCCAGACCCACCTGAACCAACTGCCGATCACGCCGGAACCACCTGCTCGACTCGCCGGAACCACCTACCTGACACGCGAAAATCACCTGCCGGGTATGCCGGAACCACTTGGTGGACACTCAAGTATCATCTGCTGGACATGCCAGAACCAGCTCTCAGACACACCAGAACCACGTGCCGGACACGCCGGAAGCACCAGCTGAGCATGCCTGAGCCACCGGCTCGACTCGCAAGAAACACCTGCCGGACACGCCAAAATTACCTGCCAGGTACGCCAGAACCACTTGGCGGACTCTCCGGAATCACCTGTCGGGCATGCCGGAAGCACCTCTCAGACTTGCCAGAACCATGTTCCCGACACGCCGGTACCACCTGCCGAGTGTGCCGGAACAACCTGATCCACTCCCCAGAACCACCTGCTGGACACGCCAAAATCACCTGCCGGCTACGCCAGAACCACTCGGCAGAAAGTCCGGAATCACCTGCCGGCATGCCGGAACCACCTCTCAGACGTCCCAGAACCACGTGCAGGACACGCCAGAACCACCTGCCGAGCATGCAGGAACCACCTGCTCGACTCGCAGGACCCACCTGCCGGACACGCAAAAATCACCTGCTGGCTATGCCAGAACCACTTGCCAGACTTTCCAGAATCACCCGCCGGGAATGCCGGACCCACCTCTCAAATGTGCCAAAATCAAGTGCCGGAGACGCCAGAAGCACCTGCCAAGCTAGCTGGAAGCACCTGCTTGAATCGTCGGAACCACCTGTGGGACACGCCAAAATCACCAGCCAGCTACGCCAGAAACACTTGGTGGACAATCCGGAATCAACTGCACGACATGTCAGAAAAACCTGTCAGACGTGGTGGAACCACGTGCCGGGCACGGCGGAACCACCTCCCGGACACACCGGAACCACCTACCGGACCTGCCTGAATCACCTGCTGAGCATGCCGGAACCACCTGCCGGACATGCCAAAATCACCTGCGGGCTAGGCCAGAACCACTTGGAGGACTCTCCGGGATCACCTGACGTGCATGCCAGTAACACCTCTCAGACGTACCAGAACCACGTGCGGGACACGCCGGAACCCACTACCGGACAGACCGGAACCACCTGCCGGACACGCCAGAATCACCTGCCGAGAACGCCGGAATCACCTGAACAGCTCGCCAGAAACACCTGCCGGACACGTCAAAATCACCTGCCGGACATGCCAAAATCACCTGCCAGCTACGCCAGAACCACTTGCCGGACACTCCAGAATCACCTGTCGGGCATGCCAGAACCACCTCTCAGACGTGCCAGAACCACGTGCCAGAGACACTGGATGCACCAGCTGAGTACTCCGGAACCTCCTGCTCGACTCGCCGAAACCACCTGCCGGAGATGCCAAAATCACCTGCCGGCTAGGCCAGAACCACGTGGCGGACACTATGGAATCACCTGCAGGGCATGCCGGAACCACCTCTCAGACGTGCCAGAACCACATGTCGGACACTCCGGAATCACCTGCCGGGCATGCCAGAACCACCTCTCAGACGTGCCACAACCACGTGCCGGAGAGACCGGAAGCACCTGCCGAGCTCGCCGGAACCACCTGCTGGACACGCCGGAACCACCTGCCTGACACGCCAAAATCACGTGACGGCTACGCCAAAACCACTTGGTGGACACTCCAGAATCACCTTCCGAGCATGCTGGAACCACGTCATGGACAGACTGCAAACACCTGCCAGACCTGCCTGAACCACCTGCAGAGCACGCCGGAACCACCTGATCCACTCCCCAGAACCACCTGCCACACATGCCAGAATCAACTGCCGGCTGCGCCAGAACCACTTGGCACATACTCCAGAATCACATGCCGGTCATGCCGGAACCACCTCTCAAACGTGCAAGAACCACATACCGGAGACGCCGGAAGCACGTGCTGAGCATGCCAGAACCACCTGTGCCACTCCACAGAACCACCTGCCGGTCACGCCAAAATCACCTGCCGGCTACGCCAGAACCACTTGGCAAACACTCCGGAATCACATGCAGGGCATGCCGGAACCACCTCTCAGCCATGCCAGTACCACGTGCCAGAGACACCGGATGCACCTGCCGAGCACGCCAGAACCTCCTGCTCGACTCGCCGGAACCACCTGCCGGAGATGCCAAAATCACCTGCCGGCTAGGCCAGAACCACGTGGCGCAATCTATGAAATCACATGCTGGGCATGCCGGAACGACTTCTCAGACGTGCCGGAAGCACGTGTGGGACACGCCGGAAGCACCTAATGGACAGACCGGAACCTCCTGGAGGACCCGCCTGAAATACCTGCTTAGCACTCCGGAACAACCTGCTCGACTCATTCGAGCCACCTGCTGGAAATGCCAAAATCACCAGCCGGCTATGCCAGAACCACTTGACGGACACTCCGGAATCACCTGCAGGGCATGCCGGAACCACCGCTCAGATGTGCAAGAACCACATGCCGCAGACTCCGGAATCACGTGCCGGGCATGCCGGAACCACCTCTCAAATCTGCCAAAATCAAGTGCCGGAGACGCCAGAAGCACCTGCCGAGCTAGCCGGCAGCACCTTCTCGAATCATCGGAACCGCCTGTGGGACACACCAAAATCACCTGCCTGCTACATCAGAACCACTTGGTGGACAACCCGGAATCTCCTGCCGGACATGCCAGAACCCCCTGTCAGACGTGCCGGAACCACGTGCCGCACACGCCGGAACCAACTCCTGGACAGACCAGAACCACCTACCGGACCTGCCTGAACCACCTGCCGAGCATGAGGGAACCACCTGCCGGACACGCCAAAATCACCTGCCAGGTATACCAGAACCACTTGGTGGACACTCCGGAATCATCTGCCGGACATACCAGAACCAGCTCTCAGACACACCAGAACCACGTGCCAGAGACGCCGGAAGCACCTCCAGAGCATGCCTGAGCCACCTGCTCGACTCGCAAGAAACACCTGTCGGACACGCCAAAATCACCTGCCGGCTATGCCAGAACCACCTCCCGGCTACGCCAGAACCACTAGGCAGACACTCCGGAATCACCTGCCAGGCATGCCGGAACCACCACTCAGAGGTGCCAGAACCACATGCCGGAGACCCCGGAATCACCTGCCGGGCATGCCGGAACCACCTCTCAGAGGTGCCAGAACCACATGCCGGAGACTCCGGAATCACCTGCCGGGCATGCCGGAACCATCTCTCAGACGTGCCACAACCACGTGCCGGAGAGACCAGAAGCACCTGCCGAGCTCGCCGGAAACTCCTGCTGGACATGCGAGAACCACCTGCCTGACAGGCCAAAATCAAGTGCCAGCTACGCCAAAACCACTTGGTGGACACTCCAGAATCAACTTGCGGGCATGCCGGGACCACGTCATGGACAGACTGCAAACACCTGCCGGACCTGCCTGAACCACCTGCAGAGCACGCCGGAACCACCTGATCCACTCCCCAGAACCACCTGCCACACATGCCAAAATCAACTGCCGGCTGCGCCAGAACCACTTGGCACATACTCCAGAATCACATGCCGGTCATGCCGGAACCACCTCTCAAACGTGCAAGAACCACATACCGGAGACGCCGGCAGCACGTGCTGAGCATGCCAGAACCACCTGTGCCACTCCACAGAACCACCTGCCGGTCACGCCAAAATCACCTGCCGGCTACGCCAGAACCACTTGGCAAACACTCCGGAATCACATGCAGGGCATGCCGGAACCACCTCTCAGCCATGCCAGTACCACGTGCCAGAGACACCGGATGCACCTGCCGAGCACGCCAGAACCTCCTGCTCGACTCGCCGGAACCACCTGCCGGAGATGCCAAAATCACCTGCCGGCTAGGCCAGAACCACGTGGCGCAATCTATGAAATCACATGCTGGGCATGCCGGAACGACCTCTCAGACGTGCCGGAAGCACGTGTGGGACACGCCGGAAGCACCTAATGGACAGACCGGAACCTCCTGGAGGACCCGCCTGAAATACCTGCTTAGCACTCCGGAACAACCTGCTCGACTCATTCGAGCCACCTGCTGGAAATGCCAAAATCACCAGCCGGCTATGCCAGAACCACTTGACGGACACTCCGGAATCACCTGCAGGGCATGCCGGAACCACCGCTCAGATGTGCAAGAACCACATGCCGCAGACTCCGGAATCACGTGCCGGGCATGCCGGAACCACCTCTCAAATCTGCCAAAATCAAGTGCCGGAGACGCCAGAAGCACCTGCCGAGCTAGCCGGCAGCACCTTCTCGAATCATCGGAACCGCCTGTGGGACACACCAAAATCACCTGCCTGCTACATCAGAACCACTTGGTGGACAACCCGGAATCACCTGCCGGACATGCCAGAACCACCTGTCAGACGTGCCGGAACCACGTGCCGCACACGCCGGAACCAACTCCTGGACAGACCAGAACCACCTACCGGACCTGACTGAACCACCTGCCGAGCATGAGGGAACCACCTGCCGGACACGCCAAAATCACCTGCCAGGTATACCAGAACCACTTGGTGGACACTCCCGAATCATCTGCCGGACATACCAGAACCAGCTCTCAGACACACCAGAACCACGTGCCAGAGACGCCGGAAGCACCTCCAGAGCATGCCTGAGCCACCTGCTCGACTCGCAAGAAACACCTGTCGGACACGCCAAAATCACCTGCCGGCTATGCCAGAACCACCTCCCGGCTACGCCAGAACCACTAGGCAGACACTCCGGAATCACCTGCCAGGCATGCCGGAACCACCACTCAGAGGTGCCAGAACCACATGCCGGAGACCCCGGAATCACCTGCCGGGCATGCCGGAACCACCTCTCAGAGGTGCCAGAACCACATGCCGGAGACTCCGGAATCACCTGCTGGGCATGCCGGAACCATCTCTCAGACGTGCCACAACCACGTGCCGGAGAGACCAGAAGCACCTGCCGAGCTCGCCGGAAACACCTGCTGGACATGCGAGAACCACCTGCCTGACAGGCCAAAATCATATGCCAGCTACGCCAAAACCACTTGGTGGACACTCCAGAATCAACTTGCGGGCATGCCGGGACCACGTCATGGACAGACTGCAAACACCTGCCGGACCTGCCTGAACCACCTGCCGAGCACGCCGGAAGCACCTGCTCGACTCACCAGAGCCACCTGCCGGACACACCAGAAACACCTGCAGGGTACGCCAGAACCACTTGGAGGACTCTCCGGGATCACCTGCCGGGCATGCCGGAACCACCTCTCAGACATGCCAGAAGCATGTGCCGGACACGCCGGAACCACCTGCCGAGTATGCCGGAACCTCGTGCTCCACTCCCCAGAACCACCTGCTGGACACGCCAAAATCACCTGCTGGCTACGCCAGAACCACTCAGCAGACACTCCAGAACCACCTCCAGGACAGACCGGAACCACTTGCCGGACACGCCAGAATCACCAGCCGGCTACGCCACAACCACTTGTCAGACACTCCGGAATCACCTGCCGGGCATGCTGGAACCACATCACAGAGGTGCCGCAAACACATGCCGGAGACGGCGGAAGCACCTGCCGAGAATGCCGGAAGTTACTGATCCACTCCCCAGAGCCACCTGCCGGACACGCCAAAATCACCTGCCGGGTACGCCAGAACCACTTGGCGGACACTGCGGAATCACCTGCCGGTCATGCCAGCACAACCTCTCAGAAGTGCCAGAAGCACATGCCGGACAGGCCGGAACCATCTCCCGGACACACCGGAAACACAGGAAACACTCGCCGGAACCACCTGCTTGTCTCACCGGTCCCACCGCCGGACATGGAAAATCACCTGCCGGTTACGCCAGAGCCACTTGGCGAACACTCTGGAATCACCTGCCGGGCATGCCGGAACCACCTCTCAGACATGCCAGAACCATGTGCCTGAGATGCCGGAACCACACCCCGAACAGACCGAAGCTACCAGCCAGACCCACCTGAACCACCTGCCGAGCACGCCGGAACCACCTGCTCGACTCGCCGGAACCACCTACCTGACACGCGAAAATCACCTGCCGGGTATGCCGGAACCACTTGGTGGACACTCAAGTATCATCTGCTGGACATGCCAGAACCAGCTCTCAGACACACCAGAACCACGTGCCGGACACGCCGGAAGCACCAGCTGAGCATGCCTGAGCCACCTGCTCGACTCGCAAGAAACACCTGCCGGACACGCCAAAATTACCTGCCAGGTACGCCAGAACCACTTGGCGGACTCTCCGGAATCACCTGTCGGGCATGCCGGAAGCACCTCTCAGACTTGCCAGAACCATGTTCCCGACACGCCGGTACCACCTGCCGAGTGTGCCGGAACCACCTGATCCACTCCCCAGAACCACCTGCTGGACACGCCAAAATCACCTGCCGGCTACGCCAGAACCACTCGGCAGAAAGTCCGGAATCACCTGCCGGCATGCCGGAACCACCTCTCAGACATCCCAGAACCACGTGCAGGACACGCCGGAACCACCTGCCGAGCATGCAGGAACCACCTGCTCGACTCGCAGGACCCACCTGCCGGACACGCAAAAATCACCTGCTGGCTATGCCAGAACCACTTGCCAGACTTTCCAGAATCACCCGCCGGGAATGCCGGACCCACCTCTCAAATGTGCCAAAATCAAGTGCCGGAGACGCCAGAAGCACCTGCCAAGCTAGCTGGAAGCACCTGCTTGAATCGTCGGAACCACCTGTGGGACACGCCAAAATCACCAGCCAGCTACGCCAGAAACACTTGGTGGACAATCCGGAATCAACTGCACGACATGTCAGAAAAACCTGTCAGACGTGGTGGAACCACGTGCCGGGCACGGCGGAACCACCTCCCGGACAGACCGGAACCACCTACCGGACCTGCCTGAATCACCTGCTGAGCATGCCGGAACCACCTGCCGGACATGCCAAAATCACCTGCGGGCTAGGCCAGAACCACTTGGAGGACTCTCCGGGATCACCTGACGTGCATGCCAGTAACACCTCTCAGACGTACCAGAACCACGTGCGGGACACGCCGGAACCCACTACCGGACAGACCGGAACCACCTGCCGGACACGCCAGAATCACCTGCCGAGAACACCGGAATCACCTGAACAGCTCGCCAGAAACACCTGCCGGACACGTCAAAATCACCTGCCGGACATGCCAAAATCACCTGCCAGCTACGCCAGAACCACTTGCCGGACACTCCAGAATCACCTGTCGGGCATGCCAGAACCACCTCTCAGACGTGCCAGAACCACGTGCCAGAGACACTGGATGCACCAGCTGAGTACTCCGGAACCTCCTGCTCGACTCGCCGAAACCACCTGCCGGAGATGCCAAAATCACCTGCCGGCTAGGCCAGAACCACGTGGCGGACACGATGGAATCACCTGCAGGGCATGCCGGAACCACCTCTCAGACGTGCCAGAACCACATGTCGGACACTCCGGAATCACCTGCCGGGCATGCCAGAACCACCTCTCAGACGTGCCACAACCACGTGCCGGAGAGACCGGAAGCACCTGCCGAGCTCGCCGGAACCACCTGCTGGACACGCCGGAACCACCTGCCTGACACGCCAAAATCACGTGACGGCTACGCCAAAACCACTTGGTGGACACTCCAGAATCACCTTCCGAGCATGCTGGAACCACGTCATGGACAGACTGCAAACACCTGCCAGACCTGCCTGAACCACCTGCAGAGCACGCCGGAACCACCTGATCCACTCCCCAGAACCACCTGCCACACATGCCAAAATCAACTGCCGGCTGCGCCAGAACCACTTGGCACATACTCCAGAATCACATGCCGGTCATGCCGGAACCACCTCTCAAACGTGCAAGAACCACATACCGGAGATGCCGGAAGCACGTGCTGAGCATGCCAGAACCACCTGTGCCACTCCACAGAACCACCTGCCGGTCACGCCAAAATCACCTGCCGGCTACGCCAGAACCACTTGGCAAACACTCCGGAATCACATGCAGGGCATGCCGGAACCACCTCTCAGCCATGCCAGTACCACGTGCCAGAGACACCGGATGCACCTGCCGAGCACGCCAGAACCTCCTGCTCGACTCGCCGGAACCACCTGCCGGAGATGCCAAAATCACCTGCCGGCTAGGCCAGAACCACGTGGCGCAATCTATGAAATCACATGCTGGGCATGCCGGAACGACCTCTCAGACGTGCCGGAAGCACGTGTGGGACACGCCGGAAGCACCTAATGGACAGACCGGAACCTCCTGGAGGACCCGCCTGAAATACCTGCTTAGCACTCCGGAACAACCTGCTCGACTCATTCGAGCCACCTGCTGGAAATGCCAAAATCACCAGCCGGCTATGCCAGAACCACTTGACGGACACTCCGGAATCACCTGCAGGGCATGCCGGAACCACCGCTCAGATGTGCAAGAACCACATGCCGCAGACTCCGGAATCACGTGCCGGGCATGCCGGAACCACCTCTCAAATCTGCCAAAATCAAGTGCCGGAGACGCCAGAAGCACCTGCCGAGCTAGCCGGCAGCACCTTCTCGAATCATCGGAACCGCCTGTGGGACACACCAAAATCACCTGCCTGCTACATCAGAACCACTTGGTGGACAACCCGGAATCACCTGCCGGACATGCCAGAACCACCTGTCAGACGTGCCGGAACCACGTGCCGCACACGCCGGAACCAACTCCTGGACAGACCAGAACCACCTACCGGACCTGCCTGAACCACCTGCCGAGCATGAGGGAACCACCTGCCGGACACGCCAAAATCACCTGCCAGGTATACCAGAACCACTTGGTGGACACTCCGGAATCATCTGCCGGACATACCAGAACCAGCTCTCAGACACACCAGAACCACGTGCCAGAGACGCCGGAAGCACCAGCTGAGCATGCCTCAGCCACCTGCTCGACTCGCAAGATACACCTGTCGGACAGGCGAAAATCACCTGCCGGGTACGCCAGAACCACTTGGCGAACACTCCGGAATCACCTGTCGGGCATGCCGGAACCACCTCTCAGACGTGCCAGAACCTCGTGCCGGACACGCCAGAACCCCCTGCTGGACAGACCGGAATCACATGACGGACACGCCAGAACCACCGGCTCGACTCACCAGAGCCACCTGCCGGACACACCAGAAACACCTGCTGGGTACGCCAGAACCACTTGGAGGACTCTCCGAGATCACCTGCCAGGCATGCTGGAACCACCTCTCAGAGGTGCCAGAACCTCGGGCCAGACACCCCAGAACCACCTGCCAGACAGACCAGAACCACCTGCTGGACACGCCGGAACCACCGACTCGACTCGCCGGAACCCCCGCCGGACATGCAAAATCACCTGCGGGCTATGCTAGAACCACTTGGCGAACACTCCACAATCACCTGCCGGGCATGCCGGAACCACCTCTCAGATATGCCAGAACCACATGCCAATGACACCGGAAGCATCTGCCGAACACGCCGGATGAACCTGCTCGACTCGCCGGAACCACCTAACTGACACCCCAAAATCACCTGGTGCGTACGCCAGAACCACTTGGTGGACACTCCGGAATCATCTGCCGGAAATGCTAGAACCAGCTGTCAGACGCACCAGAACCACGTGCCGGACACGCCGGAAGCACCTGCTGAGCATTCCTGAGCCACCTGCTCGACTCGCAAGAAACACCTGCCGGATACGCCAAAATCATCTGCCGGGTACGACAGCACCATTTGGCGGACACTCTGGAATCACCAGCCGGGCATGCCGGAACCACCTCTCAGACATGCCAGAACCACATGCCAATGACACCGGAAGGACCTGCCGAGCACGCCGGAAACACCTGCTCTACTCGCCAGAACCCCCTGCCGGACACGCCAAAATCACATGCCGGGTACGCCAGAACCACTTGGCGGACACTGCAGGATCACCTTTCGGGCATGCCAGAACCACCTCTCAGACTTGCCAGAACAATGTTCCGGACACGCCGGTACCACCTGCCGAGTATGCCGGAACCACCTGATACACTCTGCAGAACCACCTGCTTTGCATGCCAAAATCACCTGCCGGCTACGCCAGAACCACTCAGCAGACACTCCGGAACCATCTCCAAGATAGACCGGAACCACCTGCCTGACACGCCGGGACCACCTGTTTGACTCGCCAGAACCACCTGCCAGACACGCCAAAATCACCTGCCGGCTATGCCACAACCACTTGTTGGACACTCGGGAATCACCTGCCGGGCATGCTGGAACCACCTCTCAGAGGTGCCACAACCACATGCCGGAGACGGCGGAAGCACCTGCCGAGAATGCCGGAAGTTCCTGATCCATTCCACAGAACCACCTGCCGGACACGCCAAAATCACCTGCCGGCTACGCCAGAACCACTTGGCGAACACTCCGGGATCACCTGCCGGGCATGGCGGAACCACCTCTCAGACATGCCGGAACCACATGCCAATGACACCGGAAGCACCTGCCGAGCACGCCAGAACCACCTGCTCGACCCGCCAAAACCACCGGCTTGACAAGCCAAAATCACCTGTCGGCTACGCCAGAACTACTCGGCAGACACTCCGGAATCACATGCCGGGCTGGCTGGAACCACCTGCCGGTCACGCCAATATCACCTTTCAGCTACGCCAGAACCACTTGGCGGACACTCCGGAAACACCTGTTGGCCCGGCCGGAACCACCTCTCAGACGTGCCGGAACCATGTGCCTGAGATGCCGGAACCACTCCCCGAAGAGACCGAAACCACCTGCCAGACCCGCCTGAACCCCCTGGCGAGCACGCCTGATCCACCTGCTCAACTAGCCGGAACCACCTTCCTGACACGCCAAAATCACCTGCCAGGTCTACCAGAACCACTTGGTGGACACTCCGGAATCATCTGCCGGACATGTCAGAATCAGCTCTCAGACACACCAGAACCACGTGCCAGAGACGCCGGAAGCACCAGCTGAGCATGCCTGAGCCACCTGCTCGACTCGCAAGAAACACCTGTCGGACATGCCAAAATCACCTGCCGGGTAAGCCAGAAACACTTGGCGGACGCTCCGGATCACATGTCGGGCGTGCCGGAACCACCTCTCAGACTTGCCAGAACCATGTTCTGGACACGCCGGTACCACCTGCCGAGTATGCCGGAGCCAGCTGATCCAAACCCAGAACCACCTAGTGGACACGCCAAAATCAACTGCCGGCTTCGCCGGAACCACCAGCTCGACTCGCCAGAACCACCGCCGGACATGCAAAATGACCTGCCGGCTACGCCAGAACCACTTGGCGAACACTCCGGAATCACCTGTCGGGCATGCCGGAACCGCCTCTCAGACTTGCCAGAACCAAGTCCCGGACACGCCGGTAACACCTGCCGAGTAAGCCGGAACCAGCTGATCCACTCCCCAGAACCACCTAGTGGACACGCCAAAATCAACTGCCGGCTACGCCAGAACCCCTCGGCAGACACTCCTGAATCACATGCCAGGCATTCCGGAACCACCTCTCAGAGGTGCCAGAACCACATGCCGGACACTCCGGAATCACCTGCCGGGCATGCCGGAACCACCTGCTGGACATGCCGGAATCACCTGCTGGACATGCCGGAACCACCGGCTCGACTCGCCGGAACCATTGCCGGACATGCAAAATCACCTGCTGGCTACGCCAGAACCACTTGGGGAACACTCCGGAATCACCTGCCGGGCTGGCTGGAACCACCTGTCGGTCACGCCAACATCACCTGCCAGCTATGCCAGAACCACTTGGCGGACACCATGGAAACACCTGTCGTGCTGGCCGGAACCACCTATCAGACGTGCCAGAACCATGTGCCTGAGATGCCGGAACCACACCCCGAACAGACCGAAACCACTTGCCAGACCCGCCTGAAACACCTGCCGAGCACGCCGGAACCACCTACTCGACTCGCTGGAACCACCTACCTGACACGCTAAAATCACCTGCCGGGTATGCCACAACCACTTGGTGGACACTCCGGAATCATCTGCCGGACATGCCAGAACCAGCTCTCAGACACACCAGAACCACGTGCCAGACACGCCGGAAGCACCTGCTGATCATGCCTGCGGCAAATGCTCAACTTGCCAGAAACATCTGCCAGACACGCCAAAATCACCTGCCGGGTACGCAAAAACCACGTGGCGGACACTCCGGAATCACCTGTCGGGCATGCTGGAACAAACTCTCAGACGTGCCAGAACCTCGTGCCGGACACGCCAGAACCACCTGCCGGACAGACCGGAAACACCTGCTGGACGCGCCGGAACCACCGGCTCGACTCGCCGGAACCACCCCGGACATGCAAAATGACGTGCCGGCTACGCCAGAACCAGTTGGCGAACACTCCGGAATCACCTGTCGGGCATGCCGGAAGCACCTCTCAGACTTGCCAGAACCATGTACTGGACACGCCGGTACCACCTCCCGAGTATGCCGGAACCACCTGAACCACTCCCCAGAACCACCGAATGGACACACCAGAATCACCTGCCGACTACGCCAGAACCACTCGGCAGACACTCCGGAACCACCTGCCGGGCATGCCGGAACCACCTCTCAGGGGTGCCGGAACCACATGCCGGACTCTCCGGAATCACCTGCCGGGCATGCCGGAACCATCTCTCAGACGTGCCAGAACCATGTTCCGGACACGCTGGTACCAACTGCCGAGCTCGCCGGAACCACCTTCTGGACACGCCAAAATCACCTGCCGGCTACGCCACAACCACTCGGCAGACACTCCGGAATCACGTGCCGGGCTGGCTGGAAGCACCTGCCGGTCACGCCAACATCACCTTTCAGCTACGCCATAATCACTCGGCGGACACTCCGGAAACACCTGTCGGGCTGGCCGGAACCACCTCTCAGACGTGCCAGAACCATGTTCCGGACACGCCGGTACCAGCTGCCGAGTATGCCGGAACCACCTGATCCACTCCCCAGAGCCACCTGCTGGACACGCCAGAATCACCTGCCGACTACGCCAGAACCACTCGGCAGACACTCCATAACCACCTGCCGGGCATGCCGGAACCACCTCTCAGAGGTGCCAGAACCACATGCCGACACTCCAGAATCACATGCCGGGCATGCCGGAACCACCTCTCAGAGGTTCCAGAACCACATGCCGGACACTCCGGAGTCACCTGCTGGGCTGGCTGGAACCACCTGCCGGTCACGCCAACATCACCTTTCAGCTACGCCAGAACCACTTGGCGGACACTCCGGAAACACCTCTCCGGCCGGCAGGAAATACCTCTCAGACGTGCCAGAACCTTGTGCCTGAGATGCCGGAACCCCTCCCCGAACAGACCGAAACCACCTGCCAGACCCGACTGAACACCCTGGCGA
Source organism: Equus przewalskii (assembly GCF_037783145.1). Taxonomy (NCBI): domain Eukaryota; kingdom Metazoa; phylum Chordata; class Mammalia; order Perissodactyla; family Equidae; genus Equus; species Equus przewalskii. The sequence goes on along the minus strand of NW_027228673.1, from coordinate 11,241 downwards.
GCACGCCTGATCCACCTGCTCAACTAGCCGGAACCCCCTTACTGACACGCCAAAATCACCTGCCGGCTACGCCACAACCATTTGGTGAACTCTTCGGAATCACCTTCCGGGCTGGCTCCAGAACCACTCGGCAGAGACTCCGGAACCACCTGCCGGTCATGCCGGAACCACCTCTCAGACATGCCGGAACCACATGCCAATGACACCGGAAGCACCTGCCGAGCACGCCAGAACCACCTGCTCGACTCGCCAAAACCACCTGCTGGACACGCCAAAATCACCTGCCGGCTACGCCACAACCATTTGGTGAACTCTTCGGAATCACCTGTCGTGCGTTCCGGAACCACCTCTCAGACGTGCCAGAACCATGTGCCTAACATGCCGGAACCACACCCCGAACAGACCGAAACCACCTGCCAGACCCGCCTGAACCACCTGCCGAGCACCCCGGAACCACCTACTCGACTCGCCGGAACCACCTACCTGACAGGCTAAAATCACCTGCCGGGTATGCCACAACCACTTGGTGGACACTCCGGAATCATCTGCCGGACATGCCAGAACCAGCTCTCAGACACACCAGAACCATGTGCCAGACACGCTGGAAGCACCTGCTGATCATTCCTGAGCCAAATGCTCGACTTGCAAGAAACACCTGCCAGACATGCCAAAATCACCTGCTGGGTACGCCAGAACCACGTGATGGACACTCAGGAATCACCTGTCGGGCATGCCGGAACCAACCCTCTGACGTGCCAGAACCTCGTACCGGACACGCCAGAACCACCTGCCGGACAGACCTGAAACACCTGCTCGACACGCCGGAACCACCGGCTCGACTCGCCGGAAACACCGCCGGACATGCAAAATCACCTGCCGGCTACGCCAGAACCACTTGGCGAACACTCCGGAATCACCTGTCGGGCATGCCGGAACCAACTCTCAGACTTGCCAGAACCATGTTCCGGACACGCCGGTACCACCTGCCGAGTATGCCGGTACCACCTGATCCACTCCCCAGAACCACCTGCTGGACACGCCAGAATCACCTGCCGGCTACGCCAGAACCACTCGGCAGACACTCCGGAACCACCTGCCGGGCATGCCGGAACCACCTCTCTGAGGTGCCAGAGCCACATGCCGGACACTCCGGAATCACCTGCCGGGCTGGCTGGAACCACCTGCCGTTCACGCAAACATCACCTTTCAGCTACGCCGGAACCACTTGGCGGACACTCCGGAAACACCTGTAGGGCCGGCCGGAACCACCTCTCAGACGTGCCAGAACCATGTGCCTGAGATGCCGGAACCACTCCCCGAACAGACCGAAACCACCTGCTAGACCCGCCTGAACCCCCTGGCGAACACGCCTGATCCACCTGCTCACCTAGCCGGAACCACCTTCCTGACACGCCAAAATCACCTGCCAGGTATACCAGAACCACTTGGTGGACACTCCGGAATCATCTGCCGGACATGCCAGAACCAGCTCTCAGACACACCAGAACCACGTGCCAGAGTCTCCGGAAGAACCAGCTGAGCATGCCTGAGCCACCTGCTCGACTCGCAAGAAACACCTGTCGGACATGCCAAAATCACCTGCTGGGTACGCCAGAAACACTTGGCCTACACTCCGGAATCACTTGTCGGGCGTGCCGGAACCACCTCTCAGACTTGCCAGAACCATGTTCTGGACACGCCGGTACCACCTGCCGAGTATGCCGGAACCAGCTGATGCACTCCCCAGAACCACCTAGTGGAGACGCCAAAATCAACTGCCGGCTATGCCGGAACCACCGGCTCGACTCACCGGAACCACTGCCGGACATGCAAAATGACCTGCCGGCTATGCCAGAACCACTTGGCGAACACTCCGGAATCACCTGTCGGGCATGCCGGAACCACCTCTCAGACTTGCCAGAACCACATGCCGGACACTCCGGAATCACCTGCCGGGCATGCTGGAACCACGTGCTGGACATGCCGGAACCACCTGCCGGACAAGCCGGAACCACCTGCCAGACATTCGGGAACCACCGGCTCGACTCGCCGGAACCATTGCCGGACATGCAAAATCACCTGCCGGCTACGCCAGAACCACTTGGCGAACACTCCGGAATCACCTGCCGGGCATGGCGGAACCACCTCTCAGACATGCCGGAACCACATGCCAATGACACCGGAAGCACCTGCCGAGCACGCCAGAACCACCTGCTTGACTCGCCAAAACCACCTGCTGGACGCGCCAAAACCAACTGCCGGCTACGCCAGAACCACTCGGCAGACACTCCGGAATCACATGCCAGGCATACCAGAACCACCTCTCAGAGGTGCCAGAACCAAATGCCGGAGACTCCGGTATCACCTGCAAGGCATGCCGGAACCACCTCTCAGAGGTGCCAGAACCACATGCCGCACACTCCGGAATCACCTGCCGGGCATGCCGGAACCACCTGCCGGACATGCCGGAACCACCGGCTCGACTTGCCGGAACCATTGCCGGACATGCAAAATCAGCTGCCGGCTACGCCAGAACCACTTGGCGAACACTCCGGAATCACCTGCGGGGCATGGCTGAACCACCTCTCAGACATGCCGGAACCACATGCCAATGACACCGGAAGCACCTGCCGAGCACGCCAGAACCACCTGCTCGACTCGCCAAAACCTCCTGCTGGACATGCCAAAATCACCTGCCGGCTACGCCACAACCATTTGGTGAACTCTTCGGAATCACCTGCCGGGCTGGCTGAAACCACCTGCCGGTCATGCCAACATCACCTGCCAGCTATGCCAGAACCACTTGGCGGACACCATGGAAACACCTGTCGGGCCGGCCGGAACCACCTATCAGACGTGCCAGAACCATGTGCCTGAGATGCCGGAACCACACCCCGAACAGCCTGAAACCACCTGCCAGACCCGCCTGAACCACCTGCCGAGCACGCCGGAACCACCTACTCGACTAGCCGGGACCTCCTACCTGACACGCTAAAATCACCTGCCGGGTATGCCACAACCACCTGGTGGACACTCCGGAATCATCTGCCGGACATGCCAGAACCAGCTCTCAGACACACCAGAACCACGAGCCAGACACGCCGGAAGCACCTGCTGAGCATGCCTGAGCCAAATGCTCGACTTGCAAGAAACACCTGCCAGACACGCCAAAATCACCTGCCGGGTACGCCAGAACCACGTGGCGGACACTCCGGAATCACCTGTCGGGCATGCCGGAACCAACTCTCAGACGTGCCAGAACCTAGTGCCGGTCACGCCAGAACCACCTGCCGGACAGACAGGAAACACCTGCTGGATGCGCCGGAACCACCGGCTCGACTCGCCGGAAACACCGCCGGACATGCAAAATGACCTGCCGGCTACGCCAGAACCACTTGGCGAACACTCCGGAATCACCTGTCGGGCGTGCCGGAACCACCTCTCAGACTTGCCAGAACCATGTTCTGGACACGCCGGTACCACCTGCCGAGTATGCCGGAACCAGCTGATGCACTCCCCAGAACCACCTAGTGGAGACGCCAAAATCAACTGCCGGCTATGCCGGAACCACCGGCTCGACTCACCGGAACCACTGCCGGACATGCAAAATGACCTGCCGGCTATGCCAGAACCACTTGGCGAACACTCCGGAATCACCTGTCGGGCATGCCGGAACCACCTCTCAGACTTGCCAGAACCACATGACGGACACTCCGGAATCACCTGCCGGGCATGCTGGAACCACGTGCTGGACATGCCGGAACAACCTGCCGGACATGCCGGAACCACCTGCCGGACATTCGGGAACCACCGGCTCGACTCGCCGGAACCATTGCCGGACATGCAAAATGACCTGCCGGCTACGCCAGAACCACTTGGCGAACACTCCGGTATCACCTGCCGGGCATGCCGGAACCACCTCTCAGAGGTCCCAGAACCACATGCCGGACACTCCGGAACCACCTGCCGGGCATGCCGGAACCACGTGACGGACATGCCGGAACCACCGGCTCGACTCGCCGGAACCATTGCCGGACATGCAAAATCACCTGCCGGCTATTCCAGAACCACTTGGCGGACACCATGGAAACACCTGTCGGGCCGGCCGGAACCACCTCTCAGACGTGCCAGAACCATGAGCCTGAGATGCAGGAACCACTCCCAGAACAGACCGAAACCACCTGCCAGACCCGCCTGAACCCCCTGGCGAGCACGCCTGATCCACCTGCTCAACTAGCCGGAACCACCTTCCTGACACGCCAAAATCACCTGCCACGTATACCAGAACCACTTGGTGGACACTCCGGAATCATCTGCCGGACATGCCAGAACGAGCTCTCAGACACACCAGAACCACGTGCCAGAGACGCCGGAAGCACCAGCTGAGCATGCCTGAGCCACCTGCTGCAATCGCAAGAAACACCTGTCGGACATGCCAAAATCATCTGCCGGGTACGCCAGAAACACTTGGCGGACGCTCCGGAATCACCTGTCGGGCGTGCCGGAACCACCTCTCAGACTTGCCAGAACCATGTTCTGGACACGCCGGTAGCACCTGCCGAGTATGCCGGAACCAGCTGATCCACTCCCCAGAACCACCTAGTGGACACGCCAAAATCAACTGCCGGCTACGCCGGAACCACCGGCTCGACTCGCCGGAACCACCGCCGGACATGCAAAATGTTCTGCCGGCTACACCAGAACCACTTGGCGAACACTCCGGAATCACCTGCCGGGCATGCCGGAATCACCTGCCGGACATGCTGGAACCACCGGCTCGACTCGCCGGAACCATTGCCGGACATGCAAAATCACCTGCCGGCTACGCCAGAACCACTTGGCGAACACTCCAGAATCACCTGCGGGGCATGGCGGAACCACCTCTCAGACATGCCGGAACCACATGCCAATGACACCGGAAGCACCTGCCGAGCACGCCAGATCCACCTGCTCGACTCGCCAAAACCACCTGCAGGTCACGCCAAAATCACCTTCTGGCTATTCCACAGCCATTTGGTGAACACTTCGGAATCACCTGCCGGGCTGGCTGGAACCACCTGCCGGTCACGCCAACATCACCTGCCAGCTATGCCAGAACCACTTTGCGGACACCTTGGAAACACCTGTCGGGCCGGCCGGAACCACCTATCAGACGTGCCAGAACCATGTGCCTGAGATGCCGGAACCACACCCCGAACAGACCGAAACCACCTGCCAGACCCGCCTGAACCACCTGCCGAGCACCCCGGAACCACCTACTCGACTCGCCGGAACCACCTACCTGACAGGCTAAAATCACCTGCCGGGTATGCCACAACCACTTGGTGGACACTCCGGAATCATCTGCCGGACATGCCAGAACCAGCTCTCAGACACACCAGAACCATGTGCCAGACAGGCTGGAAGCACCTGCTGATCATGCCTGAGCCAAATGCTCGACTTGCAAGAAACACCTCCCAGACACGCCAAAATCACCTGCCGGGTACGCCAGAACCACGTGATGGACACTCAGGAATCACCTGTCGGGCATGCCGGAACCAACCCTCTGACGTGCCAGAACCTCGTGCCGGACACGCCAGAACCACCTGCCGGACAGACCTGAAACACCTGCTCGACACGCCGGAACCACCGGCTCGACTCGCCGGAAACACCGCCGGACATGCAAAATGACCTGCCGGCTACGCCAGAACCACTTGGCGAACACTCCGGAATCACCTGTCGGGCATGCCGGAACCACCTCTCAGACATGCCAGAACCATGTTCCGGACACGCCGGTAACACCTGCCGAGTATGCCGGAACCACCTGATCCACTCCCCAGAACCACCTGCTGGACACGCCAGAATCACCTGCCGGCTACGCCAGAACCACTCGGCAGACACTCCGGAACCACCTGCCGGGCATTCCGGAACCACCTCTCTGAGGTGCCAGAGCGACATGCCGGACACTCCGGAATCACCTGCCGGGCATGCCAGAACCATCTCTCAGACGTGCCAGAACCATGTTCCGGACTCTCCGGTACCACCTGCCGAGCTTCCCGGAACCACCTGCTGGACACGCCAAAATCACCTGCCGGCTACGCCAGAACCACTCGGCAGACACTCCGGAATCACCTGCCGGGCTGGCTGGAACCACCTGCCGTTCACGCAAACATCACCTTTCAGCTACGCCGGAACCACTTGGCGGACACTCCGGAAACACCTGTAGGGCCGGCCGGAACCACCTCTCAGACGTGCCAGAACCATGTGCCTGAGATGCCGGAACCACTCCCCGAACAGACCGAAACCACCTGCTAGACCCGCCTGAACCCCCTGGCGAACACGCCTGATCCACCTGCTCACCTAGCCGGAACCACCTTCCTGACACGCCAAAATCACCTGCCAGGTATACCAGAACCACTTGGTGGACACTCCGGAATCATCTGCCGGACATGCCAGAACCAGCTCTCAGACACACCAGAACCACGTGCCAGAGACGCCGGAAGAACCAGCTGAGCATGCCTGAGCCACCTGCTCGACTCGCAAGAAACACCTGTCGTACATGCCAAAATCACCTGCTGGGTACGCCAGAAACACTTGGCCTACACTCCGGAATCACTTGTCGGGCGTGCCGGAACCACCTCTCAGACTTGCCAGAACCACATGCCGGACACTCCGGAATCACCTGCCGGGCATGCTGGAACCACGTGCTGGACATGCCGGAACCACCTGCCGGACATGCCGGAACCACCTGCCGGACATTTGGGAACCACCGGCTCGACTCGCCGGAACCATTGCCGGACATGCAAAATCACCTGCCGGCTATGCCAGAACCACTTGGCGAACACTCCGGTATCACCTGCCGGGCATGCCAGAACCACCTCTCAGAGGTGCCAGAACCACATGCCGGAAACTCCGGAATCACCTCCCAGGCATGTCGGAACCACCTCTCAGACGTGCCAGAACCATGTGCCTGAGATGCCGGAACCACTCCCCGAACAGACCGAAACCACCTGCCAGACCCGCCTGATCCCCCTGGCGAGCACGCCTGATCCACCTGCTCAACTAGCCGGAACCACCTTCCTGACACGCCAAAATCACCTGCCAGGTATACCAGAACCACTTGGTGGACACTCCGGAATCATCTGCCGGGCATGCAGGAACCACCTGCTGGACATGCTAAATGACCTGCCGGCTACGCCAGAACCACTTGGCGAACAGTCCGGAATCACCTGTCGGACATGCCGGAACCGCCTCTCAGACTTGCCAGAACCATGTTCCGGACACGCCGGTACCACCTGCCGAGTATGCCGGAACCACATGATCCACACCCCAGAACCAACTGCTGGACACGCCAGAATCACCTGCCGACTACGCAAGAACCACTCGGCAGACACTCCGGAACCACCTGCCGGGCATGCCGGAACCACCTCTCAGAGGTGCCAGAACCACATGCCAGACACTCCGGAATCACCTGCCGGGCATGCCGGAACCACCTCTCAGAGGTGCCAGAACCACATGCCGGACAGTCCAGAATCACCTGACTGGCATGCCGGAACCATCTCTCAGACTTGCCAGAACCATGTTCCGGACACGCTGGTACCACCTGCCGAGCTCGCCGGAACCACCTGCTGGACACGCCAAAATCACCTGCCGGCTACGCCACAACCATTTGGTGAACTCTTCGGAATCACCTGCCGGGCTTGCTGGAACCACCTGCCGGTCACGCCAACATCACCTGCCAGCTACGCCAGAACCACTTGGCGGACACCATGGAAACACCTGTCGGGATGGCCGGAACCACCTCTCTGACTTGACAGATCAATGAGCCTGAGATGCCGGAACCACTCCCCGAAGAGACCGAAACCATCTGCCAGACCCGGCTGAACCCACTGGCGAGCATGCCTGATCCACCTGACCAACTAGCCGGAACCAACTTCCTGACACGCCAAAATCACCTGCTGGGAATGCCAGAACCACTTGGCGGACACTCCGGAATCATCTGCCGGACATGCCGGAACCAGCTCTCAGACACACCAGAACCAAGTGCCGGAGACGCTGGAAGCACCTGCCGAGCATGCCGGAGCCACCTGCTCGACTCGCCAGAAACACCTGCCGGACACGCCAAAATCACCTGCCGGGTATGCAAGAACCACCTGGCTGACACTACGGAATCAACTGCCGCGCATGCCGGAACCACCTCTCAGACGTGCCGGAAGCACGTGCCAGACACGCCGGAAACACCTACCCGACAGACCGGAACCACCTGCCAAGAACGCCATAGCCACCTGTTCGACTCGCTGGAACCACCTGCCGGACAGGCCAATATCAACTGCTGGCTATGCCAGAACCACCTGGGGGACAGTCCGGGATCACCTGCCAGCCATGGCGGAACCACCTCTCAGATGTACCAGAATCACCTGCCGGAGAAGCTGGAAACACGTCCTGGACAGACTGGAACCACGTGAGGGCCATGCCTGAACCACCTGCCGAGCACGGCGGAACCACCTGCCGGACACGCCAAAATCACCTGCGGGCTACGCCAGAACCACTTGGACGACTCTCCGAAATGACCTGCCGGGCATGTTGGAACCACCTCTCAGACGTGCCAGAAGCACGTGGCGGACAGTCCTGAATCACCTGTTGGTCATACGCAACCCCATTGAGACGTACCAGAACCACGTGCCGTGCACGCCGGAACCACCTACCGGACAGACCGCAATCAACTTTTGGGCATGCCGGAACCACCAGTCAGATGTGCCAGAAACACGTGCCGGAGACGCCGGAACCACCTGCTCGACTCGCCAGAACCACCTGCCGGACACGCCAAAATCACCTGCCGGCCAAGCCACAACCAGTTGGGGAACACTTCGGAATCACCTGCCGGGCTTGCTGGAACCACCTGCCTGTCATGCCAAAATCACCTGCCAACTACGCCAGTACCACTTGGCGGACACTGTGGAAACACCTGTCGGGCCGGCCGGAACCTCATCTCAGACGTGCCAGAACCATGTGCATGAGATGCTGGAACCACACCCCGAACAGACGGAAAACACCTGCCAGACCCGTCTGAACAACCTGCCGAGCACGCCGGAGCCACCTGCTCGACTCGCCGGAACCACCTACCTGACATGCCAAAATCGCCAGCCGGGTATGCCAGAACCACTTGGCGGACACTCCGGAATAATCTGCCGGACATGCCGGAACCAGCTCTCAGACACACCAGAACCACGTGCCGGAGACGCCGGAAGCACCTGCCGAGCATGCCGGAGCCACCTGCTCGACTCGCCAGAAACACCTGCCGGACACGCCAAAATCACCTGCCGGGTACGCCAGAACCACCTGGCGGACACTCCGAAATCACCTGTCGCGCATGCCGGAACCACCTCTCACACGTGCCGGAAGCACGTGCCGGACACGCCGGAATCACCTACCGGACAGACCGGAACCACCTGCCGAGCACGCCGGAGCCACCTGTTTGACTCGCTGGAACCACCTGACGGACAGGCCAATATCAACTGCTGGCTATGCCAGAACCACCTGGGGGACGGTCCGGAATCACCTGCCAGCCATGGCGGAACCACCTCTCAGACGTACCAGAACCACCTGCCGGAGAAGCTGGAAACACGTCCTGGACAGTCTGGAACCACCTGCCGGCCAAGCCTGAACCACCTGCCAAGCACAACGCAACAACCTGCCAGACACGCCAAAATCACCTTCGTGTTATGCCAGAACCACTTGGACGACTCTCTGGGATGACCTGCCGGGCATGCCGGAACCACCTCTCAGACGTGCCAGAACCATGTGGTGGACAGTCCGGAATCACCTGTTGGGCGTGCGCAACCACCTCTGAGACGTACCAGAACCACATGCCGTGCAGGCTGGAACCACCTACCGGACAGACCGGAATCACCTTTCGGGCATGCCGGAACCACCTGTCAGATGTGCCAGAAACACGTGCCGGAGACGCCGGAAGCACCTGCCAAGCACGTCGCAACCACCTGCTCAACTCGCCTGAACCACCTGCCGGACACGCCAAAATCACCTGCCCGCTACACCAGCACCACTTCGGGGACAAGCCGGAATCACGTGAGGGGCATGCCGGCACAGCCTCTCAGACTGAACCTCGTGCCGGACACCACAGAACCACCTGCCGGACAGACCGGAACCACCTGCCGGACACGCCGGAACCGCCGGCTCGACCCGCCAGAACGACCGCTGGACATGCAAAATCACCTGCCGGCTACGCCGGAAACACTTGGCGACCACTCCGGAATCACCTGCCGGGCATGCCGGAACCATCTCTCAGATATGCCAGAACCGCGTGCCAATGACCCCGGAAGCACCTGCCGAGCACGCCGGAACCACCTGCTCGACTCGCCACAACCACCTGCCGGTCATGCCAAAATCACCTGCCAACTACGCCAGTACCACTTGGCGGACACTGTGGAAACACCTGTCGGGCCGGCCGGAACCACATCTCAGACGTGCCAGAACCATGTGCATGAGATGCTGGAACCACACCCCGAACAGACGGAAAACACCTGCCAGACCCGTCTGAACAACCTGCCGAGCACGCCGGAGCCACCTGCTCGACTCGCCGGAACCACCTACCTGACATGCCAAAATCACCAGCCGGGTATGCCAGAACCACTTGGTGGACACTCCGGAATCATCTGCCGGACATGCCGGAACCAGCTCTCAGACACACCAGAACCACGTGCCGGAGACGCCGGAAGCACCTGCCGAGCATGCCGGAGCCACCTGCTCGACTCGCCAGAAACACCTGCCGGACACGCCAAAATCACCTGCCGGGTACGCCAGAACCACCTGGCGGACACTCCGAAATCACCTGTCGCGCATGCCGGAACCACCTCTCAGACGTGCCGGAAGCACGTGCCGGACACGCCGGAATCACCTACCGGACAGACCGGAACCACCTGCCGAGCACGCCGGAGCCACCTGCTGCACTCGCAAGAAACACCTGTCGGACATGCCAAAATCATCTGCCGGGTACGCCAGAAACACTTGGCGGACGCTCCGGAATCACCTGTCGGGCGTGCCGGAACCACCTCTCAGACTTGCCAGAACCATGTTCTGGACACGCTGGTAGCACCTGCCGAGTATGCCGGAACCAGCTGATCCACTCCCCAGAACCACCTAGTGGACACGCCAAAATCAACTGCCGAGCACGCCAGATCCACCTGCTCGACTCGCCAAAACCACCTGCTGGACACGCCAAAATCACCTTCTGGCTATTCCACA